>NW_025919015.1:0-32005 GCF_907164915.1 Impatiens glandulifera
CAGTCAGTCTCTTTGTGAAGGTTAAGCAAGAAAATGGACAGTCTTGTATTCAATTTGAATTGGGATGAAAAGATTCTGCAATTCGATACCTCCAAACGAAATAAAGAAGATGACAACATGGATTCTGAAACTCGACACGATAATAAAACAAAAATTATAACTAATAAATAAATTAGCTCTCAATAATCAATATTATCCTATTTGCTAAATTTTCATGCTACCTATTGCCGTGTTCTCCGGTTGCGGAACAATCAGATTGCAACATTATTATTATAATGATAAATCAATCTGGGTAGGAGACGGAGGGAGGGAGAATCCGGAATCCGAGTTTCATTCCGGGTTCACACCGGACGCCGTTAACGGCAGCGCCTTTTAACGTCAGAAAATAATATAATATTCATATGAAACCCGATAAGATATCTTCGCTCAGGGAACCGTGTCAGAGGGAAGGGTGAGAAGCGATGGGAGCGAAGATTTCCACGCCAAGGAGCTCTGACCCTCATGTAAACCCCCCATACCCACCCATGAGAAGACCGCTTGCCTACCATGTAAATACACTTACCCGTCTATGTAAAGACCAAAATGACAGGGATTTCATATTTTCGTTTATTAAATATTAATTTAATTTATTAAAATTCAAATGCAGAAACCGAACAAATCTTCGCCTCAATTACTTGACTCTAATTTTTTTTGTTTTTTTTTATTTAATTTTTTTGGCCTGGAGACCCTCAAGAGCGAAGATATATTTACTTAAATTAATTTTAATAAAACCTCATGTAAACCCCCAACCCACCCATGAGAAGACCGCTTGTCTATCATTCTTTAAATATTAATTCAATTTATTTAAAATAACATGCAGCAACCGAACAAATCTTCGCTTCAATTACTATACTATTTTTTTTAATATCCGTTTATTAAATATTAATTCAATTAATTTAAAATAACATTCAGGAAACGACCAAATATTCGCTTTAATTATTTCACTCTCATTTTTTTATTTTTTTTACGAGGAGACGATTGAAAGCGAATATTTCTTCGTTTCATATATTTTTAGCCTGACGTTCATGTAAAACCCGCTTCCCTCCAATGAGAGGACTGCTTGCCTGTCATGTAAATTCACTTACCCGTGCAATTACATCCAGCGAATAAATCTTCGCTTCAAATAATAGTTTTTATTTTTAATTTATTTTATGAATTTTTTTACGAAGATACGATATAGAACGAATATTTATTCGCTTCAATTACTTGTTGATATAATTTCAATTTCCCGCTACAATCCCACTCTCCATCATTTTCATTTTCATAAGCAACTGTTCATATTCTTCTCTCTCTATCTCCCGGCGATCATCCAAACACTCAACGTCGAAACCTTAGAGATTTCTTTTATTCTACAAGGATTTCTTCTGAAGATGTCAGAGAACCAAGGCAACAACATGGAAGTGGATACCATCGACTCCCGAGAGGTCGTCTTGCAAGTTTGTAAGAGCATAAACGAAAACGAAACTTCCCCCAATCCTGCATTCAACGTCAATCCCCGCAATAAACCAGATAGGTAGGTTAATCTTATTGTGTTTATATATTTTCTACTAATTTTACACATGTTTATTCCATTTATTTAGTTGAATACTAATTTATGCTATCCCACCAAAAATAATGACTTCGAGGTTTAATAACTTGGTTACATATGAAAGGAAGAGGAAGAGAAATACGAAGACGAATACGAAGTCGTCATCGACTGCTGAATCAATTTCCACAGTTGTTGTTGAAGCTACTGATATTGCTGCAGGTACTACACATTTAGATGAGATTTTACCACCACCTTTTCCCCCTAAAAAAACCCAATGTTATTCCTACCTCCACTCCACTAGTCGATGAAGAGTTACCAGAACCACCCCCAGAAACCACTAATATTTCTCCGTGTACTACACTATTCGATGAAGAGTTACCACCATCTCCCCAAAAAACCAAAACCATCAAGAAACGTAAACTGACATTTCTAACAAGATCATCACCTCATGGCCTCGCTCAACTGATTCCTAAATTGAGCGTAGAACAGAGGGAAGCCGTGAAGCAAATCGGGTTTGGTTCTCTTCTTACAATAGGTGTCTTCAAGTGCCCGGCGCATTTTTCCAGACACGTAATCCAATCTTTTGACCCGGATAAGAGTTCTCTGGTATTGGCCAACGGTGAGGAGATCTTTATCGATGAAGATCTCGTACAGCTCGTGATGAACCTCCCTAGAGGGGCAATGAACGTAGTTGAGTCCGTTGGGGGGGACAAGACTAAGGACCCTGATTTTTTTAATTTCTTGAGGGATTGGAAGACCAGATGGACCGGGGAAGACTCAAAAGCTCCTGAAACACTTTCTATGATACCCAAGATATTAAGTAACACAAGTGCAGACAACGATTTCAAAATCGACTTCGTTGTCTTTGTTGTCTCAAGTTTTTTATGTCCAGTTCAAAATTCACGAGCCAGGTAAACATGTATTCAAACCTATTATATATCTAATTGTATTTGTGATTACTGACACATGTATTTTATTCATTTCAGGTTCAAAATTCTTAAATCCTTAATGGATGTTGATAACATAAAGGAGCTGAACTGGTGCCACTTCACACTACAACGATTGGTTGACAATGTAAGAAGTTGGAAAGAAAAAGCCAGTAAAGATAAAAATCCATATTTTGATGGACCTATAACCCTTTTATTGGTAAGTAATTCCTCTCTTGTATATGATTTATAGATATCAAATATTTACTAACATGTTTCCCATTCCTTTACTCCAGACTTGCTACCTAGATGGTGTTTTTGTGGAAGGTGAACGTCTGCCTTACGAAAGAAAATTTCCAATAATCTCTTGTTGGGATGACGTCACAGTGTTAGAGTTTACCAACTTAGAAGTTCGTGCCGGTGGTTTTGGGTTGGGCCGGGCAAGGGCGCGCCTAGCAACTAAACAACCCGAGAATCCAGTTGAGTCGGTTGAAGTAAAAGAAGACGATGATGAGGTATGTGGAAACAAGAAATTGACTCACATTTGTTTATATTTTCCTGTTTTCAAGATTAATGAAATCTGTTTTTCATAATCTACAGATATTGACATCCAAAATCCTGCAAACTTTTGAAGATACAGCCCAACAGCTTAATTACCTAGCAGGGGAGTTGGAGAAACGCAACATCGATCCGAAACCTTTTTTTGAGGCCGGTTTCCTGAACGTAAGAGAGTCTGAAGGGTTCATGAAACACTTGAAGGTGGTGAATGATGGTGAGGTTCGTGTAGGTGTGGAAGATCCTCCAAGTGAGGTACTTGGGGACACTTTACAGTGTGCGGCTTGAAAATCAATAGTCCCCCGGTTGAATACCCCTGTGAGAATGCAGTGGAGGACAATGCAGACAATCCATCAGCACGGGTTGAACTGAATGATTTTGAGGATGCAGTTCAGCAAAATCAAGAAAATCGCTTAGATCACGTTGAACCGAATGATCTCGATGATGCAGTTCTGTACAATGAAGCTCCGTCACTCCCTGTTCAACCGAAAGATCTTGAGGATGTAGGTCAGGAAATTGAAGATGAATCACTCCTTGTTGAACAGGAAGATGTTGAGGCTGCATTTCTGCACATTCAAGCTCAGTCACCCCCTTCTCAACAGGACGAACCTAAGGATGCAGTTCTGCCCAACAAAGTTGACTCACCCACTGTTGAACCAACTGATCATCAGGTTGAAGGGAAGGAACCGGCTGAGGTACACAAAGTTCAGTCACCCACTGTTAAAGACGATGATCTGGGTGAAGGGAAGGAACATGTTGAGGAACCCAAAGCTCAGCATGTTGAACCAAATGATCAGGGTGAAGGGAAGGAACAGGTTGAGGAACCCAAAGCTCATTCTGTTGAACCAAATGATCAGGGTGAAGGCAAGGAACAGGTTGAGGCTTCTAAGGCCGTTGAATCTTCTGAAGATGAAGATGAAGATGATGGGGGGGGGGGGCATCAACATTAGAGACTATCCTAAGAGGAAGATCACAAAAATTCCTGTGCACCTTCGATCCCCTTACATGAAAGAGGTTGCGGATATGTTGGACCACAAAATAACCAACAAGGAACAGAGATTAGCCGATTTTATGTTTTCTGAAGACCTGCCTGCATTGTAAGTTACTTCGCATGCTTTTAGAAATTTGAAATATGAAATTAGTTAGTTCTGGTCTTCTAAATGAATCTATTTTGCAGTGACGTTCTGTACGAAGGTTCACCGGGTAATATCACCCGTCATCTATTTCGTACAATGAAACTGGGTGAAGAAATTGCGAGCGAAGTGGTGGACGCTTGGTCCATAATTGTGCACTTCAAATGCCGTAGGTTGCCAAGGCATGAACCACGAATAATTTGTTTTTCATCAATTTCACATGTAAGTGCTTCTCTTGTTTTGTGCTATGTATCCTTCAATGTTCATGACTTTGAGGCTCCACCCTTATTTTGCAGGTTAGTCTGCAGCATGATTCTCTCTTATTTTGCCAAGCCCTTGAAGAAGACATGAGAAACTACCATGTCACAAAAGAAGACCTCATCTTCGCTGACCTGGTATGTACATATCCCTCAATTCCAAGTAACGAGAATGCAATAAAATAATAAATGTTTGTGTTCTTTTTACAGATATTCCTACCTGTCGTCATTTCCGGACATTTCTTTCTTGTATGTGTGAATATTAAAGACTCCCAAATCAATGTACTAGACAACTCCGGTCGTCCGCATAGAATGAGAATTTTGGAAAAATATATCCATTTGAGGAAACAAGTCGATAGTTTTGCGACTTTCTTGGAAATGCAAGGCATAGAAAGAATTGCTGCAAAGGTTAAGAAATACAGGATAACGGCCCCAAAGTTGGCTTGGCAAGACCAAACAAACAAGAAAGACTGTGGTGTATATTTAATGAGACATATGGAAACATATAGAGGAGCGTTGAAGGATTGGGCTATTGACATCAACCACAATAATGTAAGTGTTATACCATATGTTAGTCTATGACATTTAACAATTTTAGATGTTCTTATACTTTCTCTTGTTCTTTTGAAGGCCGAAGAAGCTTTGAGTACATTGAGGATAAAATATTTATACAGAATTCTTATGTCTGAGCACAATGTCAATAGGTTTAAGTTAAAGACTGCAATTCGATCAAGATATTAGAGATTTGTATGTGTTATACGGAATTATACTTGTACAGTAATTCTTATGTTTACACAGGTCAATTGACATTGGTGTACTAATATACTTTATGGAATTATAACTTATAATGTATTTATGTTTGATATGTCTTCTTGTACCCATATTTTAAAAATCATAAACGAGGTTATTTTCGTAACTGTATGTTTTAAAATTCTTAAACGAAGATATATTCTTAACTACATTTTTTCAAGTTTATAAACGAAGATATATTCTTATGTCTTCTTGTGCCCATATTTCTAAAATCATAAACGAAGATATCTTCTTAACTATATGTTTTCAAAAAATAAAACGAAAATATCTTCTTATGTCTTCTTGTGCCCCTATTCTTAACTATATATTTTCAAATTCCTAAACGAAGATATCTTCTTATGTTTTTTTTGGTGCAAGCCATATTTTGAAAATCAGAGACGAATATATCTTCTTCACTATATGTTTGCAAATTCCTAAACGAAGATTACCCCTTAACTATAAATTTTCAAATTCCTAAACGAAGATATCTTCTTATGTTTTTTTTTGGTGCAATCCATATTTTGAAAATCAGAGACGAAGATATCTTCTTCACTATATGTTTGCAAATTCCTAAACGAAGATATCTTCTTAACTATATATTTTCAAATTCCTAAACGAAGATATATTCTTATGTTTTTTTTGGTACTCGCCATATTTTTAAAATCAGAGACGAAGATGTCTTCTTCAATATACGTTTTCAAATTCATAAACGAAGATATATTCACAACATGTAAGGATGTGAATTCATGAATGAAAAATCATTTATTACTTCAACTACTGCTGATAAACATCATCACTCTCACACTCCACTCTCATACCCTCACTCTCACTCTCACTCTCACACTCCACTCTCACTCTCACCTCTCTCTGTTTTGACTCTTTCCTTCCCAAATCTCTCTCTACCGGTGTCTACACTAGATTCGTTCTCTTCAGTCATTTAGTGTAAAACTCATAAGATGGATGTAGAGATGGACCCAGACATGCTGGTTTTATCGCAGCAACAGCTGGAGCGATACTTAAGTCTGATCAACGATGACCCTGTCCCTTTTGTGTCTATCATGTAGATGAGATTCTACCTCTTTTACGAATAAACGTTCACGACGGACTAATGGCCCACATGCAAAGCAGATGGAATACAGACTATTGTTCTTTTGTTATTGGGGAAATGCACATATGCCCGACGATAGAGGACTTTGCTTCAATCATTAGGTGTGGTAGTCTTGCACTCATGATTTTGCCTGTCAATCAAGATCCTCATAGAGCCTTCGAAATTTGCCACAGCTTCTATGGATGTACAATGTTTGATGCTCTTTTGTTTACCCTCCAACATGGATTTCTCAATATGACAAACATAGACGAGTACATTTGGCGTGTCCAGGGAGCTGAGAGGACCATCAACCACACACAAAGCAAACTGATCATGCTTGTGGTTCTGGCTCATTTTTTTTATGTCCGGCTGCAGGACGACGGCCTTCGGATAGGATCCTGGAGGTAGTTCCTGCACTGATGGGAAACGCCCCAAACCTGGCTAGCCTTGTACTTGCTGAGACATTACTTGGTCTTAACGAATTGGTTCCAGAGGAAAATAACTATTCCCGCCGTGGATCACCTTTGGTTCTCTACCTCTAGTTGTTAGACAAGTTGCATTGGTTGCCCCGTCCTTCAAATCCCTACCCTTCCTTTGCCAATCTGCAAGTGCAAAGGGTCGCTGGAATCGTGCCTCAGACTTCTATTTCGGATATTCACCCAATTCGGTTCAATTTTCCGTGGTATCTCTTTACTGTAATGATGTACGAGATGAGGGGTTCTCCATTCATCATTGTGTTGGTCCTTGAGGGAACTACCTCCTACTGCACAAATGTCATATATAGACAATTTGACCTACGGAATCCCCTACCTTCGAATGGACTCAATCCTCCGGAGGAATTCATGCTTACTCCTCACCATCTTTACCTAGAGCACGTATCAATAATAGAAAATTCTTTTACGGTTTCAATCCCCAATCGATGGATCACTGCTGTGAACGAAGCCATTCAGCTATACATTCCACCCGTCATCGAACATGAGATCGTGTCAATGACATGACCGATTGCCGAGTCATCCTCTGATGAATCAGACTAGAGCTTCATTTGTATTTTTGAACCGCTATTTTGTTGGTTAATGTGTGTAGTACTTATGTAAACGGATTATGAAATGTTTTTGTGAAGTAATTATATTCTGAAGTTATGTTTGATTATATTCTGAAGTTATATTTTACATTATGTAGTTAGTGTATTCTGGAGTTATATAAATCGAATCATTGTCGTTATGTTTGATTGTTTGATTGCAATTTGGATGTCATTATCAATTCAAAGTATAATGTTAAACAACTGATGTGTTCATGTAAACCCCTTACATTGATCCATCGATTGGTTGTTCGCTTCATAACACAATATCTAATCAGTAAATCGAACGGACATTTCTTCGTTTGTTTGTTAGTGTATTACTTTTAACCAGGTGATTGAAAACGAAGATGAAGTCGCATTCTCTTTTTAGTTACATAATATTGTATTTGTGACACGTTCATGTAAAACTCTAATGATTTTATGAACGAAGATTCATTCGCTTGTTAGTTTGTTTATTAAACCCACCAATGTTACGAAACGAAGTACAATTCGCTTGATAGTGATATTTGAAAACGACAACATTGAACGAATATGGATTCGCTTGTATATGAAATCCCATCCAGGGTTAAATGATTAAAGAAGCGCTAAAACATTTAACATTACATGTCACTTCAGATTACAATTATGGCAATGATTTCACTTATGGGAAACGTATACTTAGCCAGAAGAGTAGATATTACATTACTTTATTATTTATAATAAATTCTAGATTTTATAAATGTTTAATGAAATCTGCACGAAAATATAAATAACAAATATTTATTATAATTCGATGTAAAAAATTTCATTACAAGTTTCATAAACATGTCTACGTTTCATAAATATTTGTACGTTTTAACAATATTCATCTGCATCTCCAGCTTCAAGGCATCTCCATTGAAGCGACCACAGCGGATCTCTCACGCATAACTGTGTTCATACACCTGTTGAGTTATCTCTTGAGATGTTTTCCATCCCATGGAATCTCCCACAGGTGGCGCTTCCCACCAGCAGTGGACACGAATGATCTTCATTTGATCGGTAGTTTCTACTTGAGGTATGAAGAATTCGTAGTAACTGAAGATGTTTTCCACCAGTTGATCTTCATTGTAGAAGTTTTCCATCACATAGAATCTCCCAAGGGATACATCCCAACAAAATATCTGAAACAAACACACACTCTCAACAATAATGCTCACGAAATATTTCATGCTGCCGACGAAGATTGTTTATGTAATCCCTACATTTATAGCAAACAGAAAATTTGTTTTCTTAATAAATTTTTATATCTATGGATTCAGAAAAAGTAATTTTTCCGTGATCAAATATCAAATCGGAACAATTTGCAGTCCTTTGGTCACATCATGAAAAAGTAATTTCATTATCGAAAAAGTAATAACAATAGCAGAGTTTTTTTTGTACGGGTTTAGAAATAATTTTATGAAATAAAACAAATAATTCAATATTGTAATTAACATTATATTAAATAATAAATTATTTCTATATTAATAAAATTATTTTAATAAATAATTATAAAATTATATGAAATATAATATTTTTGCTATATGAAGAAAATTATGTTGAATATAAATAAGAATTAAAATATATTTTATTGATAACATTCAATTGTAGCGTCAAAACATTTTAATAGCCCACAAATTACCAAAATGAACATGAATTTTGAAGTTCCGTGTATCTGCTAAATAAATTAATTCGAACAGCGAAGAGATCTTCGCTAAAATAACTTCATGTTCATGTTTTAATTTTCACAAACATTATTATTTACTGGGAGTCGTTCAGAAGCGAAGATTTCATCGCTTCATTCATTTTTCACCTGACCTACATGTACACCCCCTAACACAACCATGAGAAGCCCGTTTGTCTGTCATTGAAATACACTTACCCGTGTATGTGAAGACCAAAATTATTGATAAACTATTTCCGTCTATTAAATATTAAAGTAATTTATTAAAAATGACATGCATCGAACAAATATTCTCTCAAATCACTTGAAATGTTTTCATTAATATTTAACGAAAATTATAATTTCTGAGGAGCATGTTTAACAGAAATGCTCATGCTCACGAAATATTTCATGTCGACCTAGATGGTTTATGTAATTCCTACATTTATAGCATACAGAAAAATACGGTTTCTTCAATTTTTTTATAATATCTATGGATTAAGAAAAAGTAATTTACCCGTGCTCAAATATCTATTCGGAACAATATGCAATCCTTTGTTTGGTCACATCATTAATAAATTATATTTAATTATTGATTTTGTGTTTTTGTATAAAACCCTATATAGAAATCATTTCATATCTATGGATTCAGAAAAAGTAATCAGCCCCTGATCATATATCAAATCGGAACAGTATGCAGTCCTTTTGTCACATCACATAAATTATATTTCATTATTGATAAAGTATTGTTACAATAGCATTTATGTGTTTTCCTATAAAGAAATAATTTTAAACATTAAAACCAAATAATGAAATATTGTAATTAGCATTATATTAAATAATAAATTATTTCTATATAGATAAAATTATGTTAATAAATAAGTATATTAAATATAATATTATTTCTATATGAACAAAATAATATGGAATATAAATTAGATTTCAAATATTATTAATGAAAGAAATTCATAAAATTCAATTATAGCGTCAAAACAATTTAATAAGGGAATTGGAAATGACATGCAGCGAAGAAATCTTCGCAAAAAATACTTCAGGTTTACGTTTTGATTTTTCCGAACATGCTTTTTGTACGGAGAGTCGGTCGGAAGCGAGTAAATATTCGCTTCATTATTTTCCACATGTCCTGCATGTAAACCCACCAACAGAACCATGAGAAGACCGTTTGCCTGTCATGTAAATACACTTACCCTTGTATGTAAATGCCAAAATTGACATGAATTTTATATTAACATTTATTACATATGAATTCAAATAATTAAAGATGAAATGCAGCGAACATATATTCGTGTTCAATGAAAATTGTAATTTATGAGGAGCATATTTATAGCGAATAAATCTTCGCTTCAAGCATTTCTAACCTGACGTTAATGTAAAACCCCCTACCCTTACATGAGAAGACCTTTTACCTCTGATGTAAGTACACCAACGCATGTATGTGAAGACCAAAATTATCATCAAAGTTAATTTTCCATTTATTAATGAAGGTTATAGGAAAAGACACGGAGCGAATAAATCTTCGTTCGAATCAATGTTAAATTTTTTTTCATTAATTCACACTTCATGTATATTTTTAATTCATTAATGTCATGTTTTTTTACGGTATATCATATCTTTAAGTAATCATGAGATATCGAATCGGACCAGTCTTCAGTATTTTTGACAGGAAACATCATTCATAATTTATATATTGCTCATGAAAAAGGACAAACAAAAATTAGGTGTTGTTTGATCTTGGTGTGTTTTTTATAAAAACCAAAAATTACTAAAAATAAACGCTCAATCTTCTACTCATAAATCAAATAATTCCATTTAATATAATTAACATTATATTAAATATTTAATTATTCATACATAACAAACAATATATTTATTACATCAGTGTAAAATAAAAATATATATATTGTTATTTGTATTTAAAGAAAAATAAATTAAATATAATTAACATTTCAATTATAAATTAAATAAATAAAATGAAGCGCCAAAATCTTCTTGTCATGTCAATTCACCTGTCACATAATCTCAGGCTTTGTGACTACGGCAAGTCATTTCCACTGCTACCATATAATCAAATGTCAATCCTTTAGATTGTATACGATACGTAAGATTTGCTGATCGAAGATTTCTTCGCTTCTTTCGCATGTACAAGCGAATAGATGCTCACCTCTTGGAATTTATTTTTTTAATAATGTTGAATCTTGTAATACATGTCCTAAGCGAAGATATATTCGTACAATCCCGCATTCAACACGAATACATCCTCGCCTATTCTAGTATGTTTTCTTTTCATAATGCAGAATTACATGTCACATTCCATGAGAGAATATCGGTTCGACTCATATGAAGTTCATGAAAAACTCCTTATTCATGTTTGTAAAAACCGATACGGCCTAATGAAAATACATTCACACCAATAGAGCAATTTAGAAAATATAATATCTCAAGCCCGTCTTCGGCCGTCATACCCCCAGGTTATTCTGCTAATTGACCTAGCACTGTTGTCTCCGTTCTTTCGACTTCGATCTCATTTCTCTTCCGGTTAGTATCTTCTGCTGCTGCAAAAATGGTAAGAAGTGTGTACGGTTGCATGCGTGGGTCTTTTTCGTTTGCTTAATTGAGTTCGTTTGAATCTAAACGTGACTCTATCATCTCAGAATCAGGATTCCGATATGCAAATAGTTCCATATACTGAATCGACGACGGAAGTTAACACACTAAGGTAATTACGCTAATGTTATAAAATGTAGAAATTTGCCTCTTTTTGGATTATGTGGGTCATCGAATTTGCTAATGTTAATGTAGTGTTCAACAAAGGAAAAGAAAACCCGAGGCATCAGGCACGCCCACGACCCCATTGGATATTCTAGCCACCGCTGCTAATGAAGCACTTAATGAGAACCAGTTTAAGAAGAAGAGAAGAAGGACTCGTGACCCTGATGTTGATTTCAAGAGCAGAACCTCTCCATCGGGCCTTCATTACTTGATTAACAGGTTATCCGAAGAACAGAAGCAGGCTGTCAGGGACATAGGATTTGGTTCCCTTCTTTCACTTGGCATATCAAAATGCCCACTTCAATTCTCACGGAGCATTGTGAGCCTCTTCAATCCCAGAAGGAGGAGCATCGTCCTACATAGTGGAGAGGAGATGCAGATTGATGAAGAGGATGTTCAATGTGTGTTGAACATACCCAGAGGGGAATTAGAAGTGGCAGAGTGTTTAGGAAATCACACGGATGACAAGGTGTACAAGGACCATCTCACGGCGTGGAGAAGGAGATGGGGATTCGAGAACAGTGGAGGTCCTTCGACCTACCAAATGCCTGACAAAATTCTATAGAATACAGCCGGAGACAGTAACTTCAAGATAGACTTCGTGGTGTTTGTTGTATCCAGTTTTTTGTGGACATCCCAAAATCCACAGTGCAGGTATACCCAAAGAACCTAGCTGTAATTGTGTAATTTCATTTAGAACTTCTACGTCATTTTAACTGGTTTGAGTCACTCCTTTTTTATGTACAGATTCAAAGTACTGAAATCCCCCCAGGATGTATCTAAAATCAAAGACTACAACTGGTGCAAGTTTACGTTAGACGGACTAGTCGACAATGTTTATAAGTGGAAAGAAAAAAAGACATCATATTTCTATGGACCAGTAACGTTTCTTTTGGTGAGTGTAGAAATCTATTTACTGTAGGATGTACCTTCATAATTTTTCATTTATTTTAACGTAACATATATTTGTTTATGCTAATGTATCAGTTGTTCTACTTGGACCGTGTGGTTGAGTTCAAGGTAAACTGTCAGATCTCAAGGAATTTTCCTATCTTGGGATGCTGGGACGAGAAGAAGATGTACGAAAGGGTTGAGTATGAGGCTGCACAGGGGGGTTTGGACATGGTAGGGTAGTTGCTCGCATAGCCATTCCAAATGAGCAACCACCGATTCAACAAAATGTGGATCCAACACCACCCCAATCTGGAGATGACAATCTTACTGAGCAGACTCCAATTACACAAAATCTGGCATCATGTTTGAGGAAGGTTGCGGCCGCTGCAGACGAATTGGCACAAGGGGCTAAATATCTAAATGAGATGCACCAGATAAACGTCATGGAACTTGTACAGTCTGCATTTGAGCCATTGGCCACTGTACTAAACTCCCATTCAATCCTGAGGGAGGGTTACAACGGAGCTTGGACAAAACAAAACATCAGCAGCCAAGAGGAAGTGGCATTAACCCCAACACAGAAACCACCACCCAAGCGAAAGCCGACATCCTTCCTCCCAACACCCATGCCAACACAAAAGCCAACACCACTCCAACAGCCCCCGCCAACAAGAGCACCCTTCCTCCCAACACCCATGCCAACACCAAAGCCAACACCACTCCAACAGCCCCCGCCAACAAGAGCACCCTTCCTCCCAACACCCATGCCAACACCAAAGCCAACACCACTCCAACAGCCCCAGCCAACAAGAGCACCCTTCCTCCCAACACCGAAACCAACACGAAAGCCAACAACACTCCAACATCCCAAGCCAACAAGAGCACCCTTTCTCCCAACAACGAAAAAAACATCAAAGATAACCACCAAGCGCCTACCAACACCCTTCCTCTAAACACCCAAGACAACACACAAACCACCCTCACTCCAACGGCCAAATCCCACAAAAACCCCATTCCACTAAAAACAGAAACCAAAACCACAACCCCAACCCCTCCAATGGCACAAGCCAAAGCCAACCCCATTCCTCTAAAAAAAACCACCACCCCTCCAATGGCACAAGCCAAAGCCAACCCCATTCCTCTAAAAAAAACACCACCCCTCCAATGGCACAAGCCAAAGCCAACCCCATTCCTCTAAACAAAACCCCAACACCTCCAATTGCACAAGCCAAAGAAGCCAACCCCATTCCTCTCAAAACAGAAACCAACACCAAAGCCACAGCCAATTCAACCGACCAATCCATAGCCAACCCCATTCCTCCCAAAACAGAAACCAACACAAAAGCCACAGCCAATACAAGCGCCAAACCCATAGCCAACACCATTCCTCACAAAACAGAAACCAACACAAACACCAGCACTCCAACAACCCCAGCCTTGCCTCCTACCCAAATTATACAAAAACCGGAAGAAGCTGGACCATCAAAGGCCTTTAATGTCAGCAGAAAAGTCCCCCGAAATTTGAAAATGGATTGGTTAACCGATGTCATCAACACCGAAACCAACAACAAGTCCCCTTCTTTGGCGATAGTAAAAATTGAACCGGAAGAATGCATCTCCAGTCTACCACCGACACTTCAAACTGCCTCTTCTCGTCCACAAATGCAATTGAAAGAATGGCTTAAAGCATTGGAATTGCCTCAAGTTTTGAAAACTCCATATTTTAATAAAATGTTTAGGGATGTCAAACAAATTACAAACATTCAGAAGATTTTTGTGGGTTTCATATTTGCTACGGGACTTGATCAAAGGTAATGTTTCCTGGACATACTTACTTATTCATAAAAAACATTATTTGTACCCAATTCTGAAACATGTTTTCATTGTTTTATGCAGTGAAATGTTGTTTTTTGGGGATAAACTAAGTCTGCACGTGACGCGCGGGGACATGCTTACAATGGCTGATAAAACCTGGGTAGACAGTATGATTATTGACATTTGTTCGTACATGTTGAACGACCTTTGTAGGAGAAATGTAAAACGTCGTTACAATAAGATTTTTTTCACAACCGCGTTCACCGTAAGTTGTACTAGCACTGTTGTTTATCAATTATGTTATTCGTGTGAGACTAAAGACTAAGCTTTAAACAGATTTTTCGTGAAGGTGGTATAACTACCCTTGACCAATTCAATGACCGGTTTTGTTGTGAAGGTCGGGCTTTCGAGATTTCGAAAAGGGACCTGTTGGATGTGAACCTCGTAAGTACATCTCTCGCTATGATATCTTATAATAGCATGTACAACTCAGTTGAAATCTAATTTGTTTTAATTCTATCCACAGATGTTTTTCCCAATCATTGATACATACATTTCTACTTGGTTTGCTATAACTTCATACAAAGGCAATTTCAAGTAATTGACAACAGAGAGTCACCTATGCAAGCGCCCTTCGAAAGAAGATATAAGAATGCACAAATCTTGGTATGACACTACAATTTGACTTTCAACATGTTCAATGATTGACTTCTAGTAGCACTAAATTACATTACATCATGTTGTTTGTAACGATGTATCAGGATGACTACATTCAACAATATATGAACGCCGTAGACCCCGTTCTTGCTGCAAAATATGGCAATTTGGAAAAGATATGTTTGAAATTATCATGGCAGGATTCCCGGAATTACACTAACTGCGGCATTTTTTGTATAAGACACATGGAGACGTATGAAGGTGAGGTGAAGGGTTGGAAAAGTGGCTTTGGCGTTAAAAAAAATGTACGGGACAAATAAAGACCTTGAGGATGGAATATTGTTGGCGTGTCATTGGCTCGGAGCTCAACAAATCCAGGAGGAAGGTCTACAATTCCTGCAGTAAATGGATTAGTCAATGAATTTGGAAATGTATACATTTGTACAATAATGAATATGTTGTGTAATTTAAATTTTCAAAACATTACAATTCACATTTTGACAATAAGGAAGATGTATATATATACAGATTGTTTTTAATGAATTTTGATTTACCAGCATACTTGTTCATTTATGTATTAAATGAATAAATTAATTGAAAGAAGCATGAAGCGCACAAATATTCGCTTCAAACATTTTTTGTTTATTTAATAAATTATGATCAAAATTTATATGTGAGGAGTCGAGTTGGAGCGAATAATTATTATGTGAAAATTTTAATTTGGAGTAATCGAATTCGAGCGAAGAATTATTCGCTTCAAGTTATTTTCAATCTGACTTTGATGTAAAACCCCCACCCCACCCATGAGAAGCTCGATTACTTGTCATGTCATTACACTTACCCTAACATGTAAATACCAAATTCTACAAAAATCTCAATTTCATGAAAGAAATATGAAGAGAATAGATATTCTCCCCAAATACTTGTTTTCATTGAAGCGAATTAATATTCGTTTCTTTTTTAGGTTTAATATACTCAAATTTTAATAAAAATGATAATTAATAGGAGTCGACTGGGGGCGAATAATTATTCGCTTGATTTAGGTGTTCTTATTTTTAGCAATAAATTAGTGTTGTCATTCATTTGGTATTACATTCTACTTTCTTCATGGTTTCAAATCAAAAATACATACAAATACATATTAGATTTCACATGAAACTGGAATTTGATAGTTGAGATGACAAAAGAACAGTGAATGGAGTATTGGCGTCCATGCTGAAACTGTCGTCCCATTGTTGAGGAGTTGAGAACTGAGGAGTGGTCGTACGCATTGCATTTGATGGCTGGAAAGGTATATCAATTTATTTAAAAGTATGTTAATAAATGAATAATAATAACCCAATTATTAGTAAAGAAGTTAAACAGCAAATTCATACCGGAATCTGTGATTCGCTAGTTATTCTTGTTGATTTTCTTTTTCTTGAGTTCTTCTCTAGTCCACCTTTCTTTCTCATACCAGACTTTGTTGGCTTCTTAGTTTTGATTCCTTTCGCTTGAACATGGGCACCTCGGCAGAATATGATACACCGATTGATGGAGTTTGCATATTTATACTCTCCTGTAATTTTTTATCCACAAACGTACACTGGCTAAGCATAATTTCTTTGACATGCCTATACGTGTCATCTCTTTCGGCTGCCTTGGTAAATAAATGCATGGACAAGCCACACAAATCTTTGTATCTGATTTTATGAAGCTCACTCGGATCAACATTACTACTTTCCACGATTGGATCAGTTCCAAATAATCCATCTTTGGCTGTTCTTGTCCACATCTTCAATATCAACGGAGGAGGAATCTTCAACACGTCAATCGTAGAGAAAATCTTTAGGATGTGAGCACACAAAATCCCTCCAAATTCAAATTTACAGCAGCTACACTCGATATTCTTATCATCATTCTTATGAACTGTAACTGTATGAGAGCATCTCCTAGTGTGGGGTGTTACCTTATATTTTCTGTGTGTGTCGACATCCTCTAACATTTCTACACCACAATCATGCGACATAAACCATTGTTTCTCAAAGCACTTAAATACCTCTGGGGTGTAAACTTTGCAGGCATCCTTTAAGATCAAAACTGGATAGTTCAGACTTGGTTGGCTGGTAATTGATTTGAAATCAGCCTTCAACACATCATATCTTCTTTCATCGATTAGTCTTTCAAAGTGTTTGAAAAATTCTAAAAACTTGTGTTTGTAGGAGCAGTACCTTTTCAACAAACTGTTCATACTCTCACTTCTCTGTGTTGTCGTCATATCAGCACAAAACATTTGTCGTCCATAGACTAATGCCCACTTTCGCCTAATGCTAAACATGCGTTTCAACCAGTCGTTGTTTTCAAGCCCGTAGTTTGTCAACATTTGATTCCAAGCTTCAACAAACTCTATCTCTTCTTCAAAATCATATATACACGAAGAAAAATCCTTCGAAAATTCTCTGAAATTATGGAACACGGAGCTAAGATGTATGACTGCATTTTGAAATATGTGCCAAATACAGAGACGATGATTTGTTTCGGGCCATGTAGACGACAAGGCCTTAGCCATGGCCGCGTCTTGATCTGTAAGAATGGTTTTTGGTTTTTTCCCACGCATAGCTTTGGTGAAAGTCTCAAACAACCATTCAAAAGTCTTCGCAGTTTCATCGTATAATAGAGCTGCACCAAAAAAAATTGATTGTTTGTGATGATTCACACCTACAAAAAGCGTAACTGGACGACCTTCCTTATTCTTCTTGTAGGTGGTGTCAAAACTGACAACGTCTCCGAAGTATGAATAATCGGACCGCATGTTGGAATCACACCAAAAAATATTCGTTATCAAATCGTCCGCATCAAGTTGAAAAGCATTATAAAACCAGGATCATTTGATTGTTTTTTCTGCAAATACTCTAATACACCCCCTGTTTCCCCAAAATTACAATCTCTGGTTCTTTTCGTTCGCATGTAATTTTTGTAATCCTCAGGAAGAAAACCTAGATTCTCCCTTCCACCGATTTGTTTAGACATTAGAGCGTGTGATAAGTTAGGAGGAATTCCCACGTTAGTGGCCATCTCGATATGTAAGCCTGCAACTGCAGAAATATTCCTATGGCATCTATACAGGTGAGTTTTCTTTGGACTTGCAAGAGGATGACTATGCTCACTAATAAAATTTACCACTTGGAACTTTCCATTGTCTTCCCTCTTTATCCTTAATTTCGCTTCACAACCGAACCTCGTCAAAGAACGACTACGTCTCACATAGACATCACGTTTGTCTTTTCCCCGTTCACCCTGTGCACTACAACAAAAAACTCTATCCAGTATTTTACCATCGTTGTCTACATGTTTTGAACTGCGCCTTATACCAAATCCTATTAGTTTAGCGTATGCTAAGTAGAATATGTAGCCTTCTTCTTCACTCTCAAATTCCCTACCTAAATGTGGAATTAAGTAGGCTTCGATGTCCACTAAAGGTTGGCCGTTTACATCGAAATTCAATTGTCGACGACAACTAGCAGATTCGCTGTTCAATTTGAGAACACGGGGAAAATAAAGCTTCAACTAACCAAAACT
This sequence comes from Impatiens glandulifera, assembly GCF_907164915.1. Classification (NCBI taxonomy): domain Eukaryota; kingdom Viridiplantae; phylum Streptophyta; class Magnoliopsida; order Ericales; family Balsaminaceae; genus Impatiens; species Impatiens glandulifera. Next base: position 18,770 of record NW_025919015.1, read on the forward strand.
TGTACATGATTGTAAAATGAAGTCAATATAAGCGAAGAGCGCTTCACTTCAAAATTAATCACATTTTAATATTAGGCGAAGAAAGTTTCGCGTTATAAGAAATTATCAAAAATGCTCTTAGTGAAGAGATCTTCGCTTACAGATGAACGAAAAAAATTAGAGAAATTAAATAATATACCTTAAATCATTAATATCATTCTCGTTCATATCATTCTCGCTCATATGTGTTCCTTCCTGATAATCAACAAGAACATAACATTTCATGTCGAGTATTCAAAAAACATAAAAAAGGTTGGGACGAAAAGTAAGGAAGGTAGATGACATTCAAAAACATACCATTTTAATTTAGGAAGATGGATTGATATTATAATGAACTCTCCGGCGAAGGAGAGGTCGATGGGAGACAATGGAGTATCACTCCGGCGAAGAAATGGTCGTACAGGTGAGAGAGAAAACAGTACAAACTTTGTCTAGCTTAGCAGCATGGCTTGCTGCCATGCAGCATTTAATGAAAAGGTGGCAGGTGTTAGGTGGCGGTGAAGTGACTTGATAAAAAAAATATTTCATTTTAATAATTAAATGACTAAAATTATTATGAATTAATATTATTAAATCAATCAATCAATTAGAAAGCGAAGATTGCTTCACAATATTATTTTGACAATTGTTTTAGAAATATTATTTTGACAATTGTTTTAAAACATATTAATTATTTATCACATTAGGGGCGATTAAGTTACATAGATTGTGCTATGTATTAATAAATGAATAAAAATTTATACTTCAAGTTATACATTATTTCATGTTTCAAGATTTCGTTTAATATAATGCTGCTGTTTTAAAAAAACACAATTCTAAGAAAAAAAAAAGAGAAATCTGAAATCAAATATAACATTAACAAATTCAAGAATGCAAAATATTCAAATATTCAGTAACAAATTCAACCAAGACATGTCTATGTAAACAAAGGCTGCAAATCACAAGCAGCAATGGATTCAAGCAGGCTTGTGTGAGGAACACCAAATACATCCAAATATGTCGTCAAAGGATTCACTGCCTCAAATACCCAAACAAGTTCATTAACATCGTGCCGAGACTTGTCGTATACAACTATAGTTTTGTCATCCTCGGGCTCAACAAATGGATTCTCCATTTCTTTAGTCGTACCTCCTCCAGCAATTACAAACCCCATAAGATCCAGTTCGTAAGCCGGGATGAATTCCCCTGCAAATATAAAGGTATAACTGTCGAACAGTTTCGGCAGCTGAAAGAAAATACAAAACATTTTTAGTAATCATGGAGAATTGAATATCATATGGAGGAGGAGTAGGAATCAGACAAAACTTACATTGTTCAAATACTGCATTCTTCCAGCTCTTGGACCGCCCACAGTCCCATGATTATCTCGCTGCACCTCGTACGGTTCCTCGTCGACGTAACATTTAGATCTGATTGATGATTTTATCCCTGTACAAAAGCAATTGGTATTTTTAGTTTCATATATGTGAAAATGAATATTGAGTTAAGAGTTAAGAATAACAGAGTCTCACAATCAATGGTAAGGACCCAACTCCCGTTCAATATTGCCTTCAATACTTTGATAGTGCGACCGCATCCACCATTAGCATCGGTGGATGCTATGACGTGGGTCACATCGTCTCGCCACCTCATTGTCACCGTGGCACCACATGTGTTAGCATATTGTTGCATCAAGTGCTGTTTAAGAACAATCATAAATATTTCAGATTAAACAGGATGAAAACTTAAACAATATTTGGAAAAAAAGGGAGATATGTCAAGAATAGTACTATCTCTTCACTTGTTAATTGATTTGGGCATAAAATCCAGTCTTTGCCAAAGTTTTGGACGGATGCTGTGGCGGTTGCCTGCACATGCATGAAAAAAACGGTATTTGTTAGTATTTACTAGGGTTTCATGGAAATAATATCATAAACCCTAACACTAGGTATGTTTTCCTAAATACGATGGATTTTCATAGAACGTGACATTTTGAGAGTAGGGTTTCCTAAAGATTAACGAGACAACGACATCACATAACATAATCTAGTTTAGTAGTTTCATAATCCTAAATATGAAAAGTTACTATTCAGGAGTACGTACCATTGTGGAGACGTGAAGATGTTGCATCTGGTTTGGTCGACGGGGAGCCGGTTGCGAATCGCCGTGAAAGGAGGCAGGAAGAGAGAGAGATAAATCAGGCGGAAATGATTATAAAATAATCATATTAGGGTGTATATATATTCATGTAACCTGGGCGAACATGTCTTCTTTCGAAAAGCGACTATTCATTCCATTTCACAGGACAACTGGACCAGGGGCGAATAATTGTTCTTTCGAAAAAACGACTATTCAATCCGTTTTACATGGAACATGGTCTTGGCGAACAAATATTCTCTCACAAGGCGTCTATTCATTACATTGAATCTGGGCGAAGGGGTATTCTCTATGAAAATCAATTAATTGAAGCGAATAAGTCTTTGCTCCTAAGCCTCTCCCCGCAAAAAAAAAATTAAAATAAATATAAAAAAATAGTGAAGTAATTGAAGCGAAGATTTTTTCGGTTGCTGCTTTTGATTTTTAATAAATTGAATTAATATTTAAAGAATGAAAATCTAAAATGCATGTTAATTTTGGTCTTTACATACACGGGTAAGTGAATTTACATGACAGGCAAGCGGTCTTCTCATTGGAGGGAAGCGGGTTTTACATGAACGTCAGGCTAAAAATATATGAAAAGAAGAAATATTCGCTTTCAATCGTCTCGTCGTAAAATAAAAATAAAAATAAAAATGGAAGTAATTAAAGCGAATATTTGTTCGTTTCCTGCATGTCATTTTTAATTAATTGAATTAATATTTAATAAACGGAAATATAAATAAATAAAAAAAAAGAACGGAAGTAATTGAAGCGAAGATTTGTTCGGTTGCTGCATGTGATTTTTAATAAATTGAATTATTATTTAAAGAATAAAATTATAAAAATAATGTCAATTTTGGTCTTTACATAGACGGGTAAGTGTAATTACATGACAGACAAGCGGTCTTCTCATGGGTGGGTTGGGGATTTACATGAGGTTTTTATTAAAATTAATTTAAGCAAATATATCTTCGCTCCTGAGGGTCTCCAGGCCAAAAAAAATAAATAAAAAAAACAAAAAAAATTAGAGTCAAGTAATTGAAGCGAAGATTTGTTCGGTTTCTGCATGTGAATTTTAATAAATTAAATTAATATTTAATAAACGAAAATATGAAATCTCTGTCATTTTGGTCTTTACATAGACGGGTAAGTGTATTTACATGGTAGGCAAACGGTCTTCTCATGGGTGGGTATGGGGGGTTTACATGAGGGTCAGGGCTCCTGGGCGTGGAAATCTTCGCTCCCATCGCTTCTCACCCTTCCCTCTGACACGGTGCCTTGAGCGAAGATATCTTATTCGGGTTTCATATGAATATTATATTATTTCCATGCGTTAACAGGAGCTGCCGTTAACGGCGTCTGGTGTGAACCCGGAATGAAACCCGGATTCTCCCTCCCTCCGTCTCCTACCTAGATTGATTTATCATTATAATAATAATGCTGTAATCTGATTGGTCCGCAACAGGGGAACACGGCAATCGGTAGCAGAAGATCTGAATTGCTAGATTTTGGAGAAAATTGGTATCTCAAAATTTTGGATGAGAAAGAAATATTTTTACATGTATCCAAAATGTTATTGATATATTAATTGCACAACCAACCAGAGCAGTTTAAAATGTTATCATAAATTCTTGGGAGGAAATTTGACTAAATAGTAATAAAGATTAGGCTATTTCACTTTTTAGCCCCTCTTAAAAAAAAAAAATAATAAAAAAAATAAAAAAAAAAAAAAAAAAAAAAAAAAAAAAAAAAAAAATAAAAAAAATAAAAAAAAAAAAAAAAAAAAAAAAATCGCTGGTGACACTTGACGAAATTGTCCCTGTCGTGAGACGTTCTCAATTGCGAGACACAACTCGAGACACAACCGGTATTCGCGAGATGATTTTATTTTTATTTTTTATTTACAAAATTATTTTTTTCGGCTCGTGATTGCCGGGTGTGTCTTGCGAATGCCGGTTACATCTCGCAACGGGGTCATTTTCGTCAAAAATAAAATAAAAATAAAAGTGTCACCAGCGGGACTTTTTTGCAATTAAGAGTATCTTCAGTGTCATCTCATCAAATTTCTCAATTCATGTTTAAAATATTAAATCACCAATTTGATTATTATTTAAAAATCTTATATTGAAATGAGGATCATTAATATGTAGATCAGGCTAGTTTTTTTATATATTAAAAAAATGGACCTCACAATTCACTAAATCATATTTTAGCATTACCATGAAAGGTTATCCATCAAATACCAAGTACAAGTTCAAATTTGTTAGGAGAAGGACAAATAAAATGTATGATCATCTTCTTTTTTTTTTATGATTGATTATACTTATATGATTGATCTTGCAAACCAATAGATTTTGTTGTGTTTCATTTTCATGTAGGTTGTAATATTTTTGTTTTATAAGAAAGAGTCATTCGTTAAGTTAAAACGTTCAATTTATTTATTTATTTTAGAGGTAATACGATCTCCACAGTTATAACCTTCAATTCAACTTAAAAAAATTTCGACGAGAATCGAACATTAACATTTAGTCTCTTAGGAACCAATTTTGATATTTGAGTTACTTTAGTGGGTTAATTAAACGTCATTTTCATTGATTCCATTTTGTAACTATAACACATGTTATATTCTCTTGTTCTATCTATTACAATAGATCAAAACAAATAATATTAACATAAATTGGGGAATTCACAGAGAATATCATGGACATCATAACATGTCGGCAACAAATGTAAATGTATATACAAGAGGGGCTCATAAAGAAATTTTTTAGATTTCTAATACAAATAATGTTCAAGTTAATAAAAAAATCAAGAAGGATCATAATCTTAAAAGAGATGATTTTGATTTTTAAGAATTTAACAATTAACATTATCAACACAATTTTTTTTTACAAACCAAGACCATATCACATTTAGAAAAGTCTAACGAGAATAAAATTTTCCAAAGTGGATGGGAAATATGTTGATGGTTGGATATATTTAACAAAAGAAATTTTTTATAGTCGATGACACTGAAGGTTGGCATTGGGGTAGGCCCAGTAAGTCCTCAACAACCCGCTCCAAATATTTTAAATTTGTTTATATAATTTAATTATATATATATTCTCATAATTATATTTAAAATAAAAATTAAGAATTTTTATTGGGTTATAGGTTGAAATCTCACCAAAAACAATTTTATTTTATTAATTTTTAAAATTAAATATAGGGCAACAAAAAAATTGACCTTTTATTCTACTTGAGGCTAGGGCAACCCAAAACTCGGGACCTACCATGATAACACTCCTCCTAATGTTAAGACAATAATTGATCGATTGCATTTCATCAACAATGCAAGAATGGGGTATACAAATTATAGATCAAATTTAGACCCACATATAATAGTTACAATTAATATGATTAATGGGGAAATCCGGTTTAACAATCTTTGACGCCCAAATGAGCGATTTATTAATCTTATATAATCTGAGACGACCGAAGTATATAGTGACATATTAATAGAAATTTCCTACAAAATTTCAATAATGCCTAATGATTAAATGATATATTGCTATTTTGGAGGATTTAGACCAAAAATTGTTAATTTGGCCGGACTACTCAATCCTTTAAATACCAATGGTGCAATGGCAATTACACGAGTTCAAATATCAACATACCCGTCATATGTTAAACAAACATATTTGTACAACAATGGTCCTCCGTTGCTCCCAACATTGGCCAAAAGACAATTCAACAATAATTCTAACATATTCAACTTCAAAAGAAGAGATCCTAAAGTTGCAACAAAAAAGGGCCAAAGGTGAATGTTATTTGTTGGGTCAAATTATTTTGACTAAGTGTGAAAGTAGTTTGACTATTGGAATTTTGATCATGAATGTATATAAAACTCAATTTATGGCGTCTAATCGTTTATGGTGCAGGTGTATCGAAAACAAATTATATTAGACTTAGTCTTAATGAGGGTCATTAGACTGATTGAGTATTAGATGCATTGAGTCAGACGTAGTTAGATTGCACGTCTAACTACGTCTGTTAGACTGCACGTCTAACTCTGTGTGTTAGACTGCACGTCTAACTACGTCTATTAGATTGCACGTCTAACTATGTGTGTTAGACTGTAGTCTAACGGACGTAGTTAGACGTGTAGTCTAACAGACGTAGTTAGACGTGCAGTCTAACACACAGAGTTAGATATACAGTCTAATAGAAATAGTTAGACGTGCAGTCTAACAGACGGAGTTAGACGTGCAGTCTAACACACGGAGTTAGACGTGCAGTCTAACAAACGTAGTTAGACGTGTAGTCTAACAGACGTAGTTAGACGTGCAGTCTAACAGACGTAGTTAGACGTACAATCTAATAGATGAGAGTTAGACGTGTAGTCTAATAGATGAGAGTTAGACGTGCGGTCTAACTTTTTTAGATTAGTCTGAAGGGATGTATAGTTAGACGTGTAGTCTAACTAATGGAAGTTAGACGTGCGGTCTAACTCCTTCAGATTAGTCTGAAGGGATGAATAGTTAGACGTGTAGTCTAACTAATGGAAGTTAAACGTGTAGTCTAACTCCTTCAGATTAGTCTGAAGGGATATGTTATTAGACGTATTGTGTAATCCCATTAGATCAGGTGGTCTAATGGATCCTGCTATTAGACGGGGGCGTCTAATTTCATTAGACGAGGTCGTCTAAATGAAATACGTCTAATGCTATGTTTAAGCAGTTGCTTGAAGCTAGCACCCATCTACCCACGATCAACTAGCTGTACGCTACTCCTTCTCCACTTTCCAGTGAAGATCAGTACGACAGCCAATTGCAACCAATTGATTAATGCCACATAAGCAAATATTCTTTCCACTACTCTTTTTACAGGAATATTCTAGAAGAATATTTAGCACACTACCAGATTATTACGGCCACGATTCTAGTGCTCAGAGTTTGATGTGTACTATGGAGGCGTTCCAATGGAAGCTCGCCACGTGTCATTATGAAAGATTCGACCCTTGATACCTGCTCCTTATTTAAAGATTCTGAAGGACAACGGAAGAACAACCAGAACTTTGAGCGAACAAAACGATCTATCAGATTATTCAATCTACGTATATTGAGCGAGTTGCTTTCTTGTTTTTGCTGAGTGTTAAATCAAGAGAGAGTTAGAATCAAAGTATTGTTTTAGATGAGAGATATTCTTCATATTGTAAGTTGAACAGAGTCTATTCTGTTCAAAAGTGAGCTATTCGTGCAACTATATTTGATTCGAAAGTATAGTGAATCCTTCCGGTGGTTGGAAGAAGGGGTGACGTAGGAGAGTTAGCTCCGAACATCCATAAACAAATTGCTGTGTCTTTTTCATACTGTCATCTTCTTATTCTTGGTTCTTAGCTTCAAACCTGAGCAAACATTTTCGCACTTGAATCGTTCAAGAGTTTGCAAGGGTTTGTGAAGAATAGAAAATGATTTAAATCCATAACAGGATTTCTATCAAACTGTTTTTTCTAAGCCGTCATCAATAGCCAGACCCCGTCTCTATCGATTATGCCGATCCTATCACTATTATTGTCTTGAAAACTTTGACTTCACACACAAATAGAAGATAATTGTTTATACATTTGAAGAATTTGAAGATAACGTATATCAAGAAAGTAGCAATCAATATTTTTATCGATTTAGTAGTACACATAATTTCCATAAATGCTAATATAATTCTTTTAATTAATCACCATTTTCAGTTACTAACTATTTGCAGGTTTCAATTGTAGATGTAGATGGTTCTATATTATAGAGTACACAATTATATTATAAAATATCATGTTTTTTACACTACTACCATTTTAACACAGATTTGAGAATTATAAAAATTCCTAGTGAGTTGATTTTAGGAATATTGTGTCTTATTAATTTGTTAAATATTCATAAAATTTCAAACAATTAACCATGTCATTCTCAACCTACAATAAAGATTTTCAATTAATATTCTTACATCTACAACCTAATGAGGGAAAAAAACAAACGATAAATTTGAAAAATGTATCAAATATGACAAAGCTACATCACTAAAGAATTGTGTCTCTCTTTCTACTCATTTTTTTCAATTTATACTAACACTGATTTTAAGATGCTCATTTTTTTCAATTTATACTAACACTGATTTTAAGATGCTAAGTGAACAAATTAAACTTACTTTTGGATGAGTTTCACTTTCTCTTTCAGAATCCCATAGAGTTGTCCCTTGCTAAACAACAAGATCATCAAATTATACTTAAGGAGGGAGCAATTTGATCAACCTCAATTCGTACAAGTATCATCATCCATTGTACATAATAAAAATAAAAAAACTCATTTTAGAATATCTAAACAAGGTATAATTAGACCTAATAACAATGCATTACAACGTCCCTCATTTTAATTAAGAAAATTAATATAAGTTGGAGACTTTGTATAAACTATAAAAAACATTATAACAAGAGAATCAAAAATAAGTTTTTTATACCTATTATAGAGGAATTACTTGATGAATTTCATGTTATATATATATATATATATATATATATAACTTGATTTAAGAGCTCGATTTCATCGAATTCATATGAACACAAGTTCATAAAGATATTCCTAAATTACGTTTAAAACTCATTAAGGATTATTGTACACGATAAAAATCTCTCAGATCTTATACCATTTAGACTGCTCTTATTTATTTGTTTTACGTGGGAAATTTTATTCTCTTAAGTGATATTAAAAATAAAAGTAATGAAAGCTCTATGACTTTATACTCAACCCCATAATTAACCCTCCCGTCAAATATCATCTGAGATTGAGAATTTAATGGAGGTTGACCTAAGTCTTTTTTAAAGTTTTTTTTTATTAAGAATAACCTCAAAACTTGAGAGTCGCCACCTAATTTTTAGAATTAGAAAAATAGTTAGGCGTATAAGGGATATATTTATCATGAAGCGCTTCATTTGAGGTTATATGTTAGGGTTCCTAACATTCTCTAATTTTTAAAAGTGTCCTTGTAGAACGGGGCTTTCTCGAAAGAAAGCGTTCACAAAATTCTGAAATTGGGATTAGAAGAAGGTCCAATCTTCCGAAGTTGAATCTTTTATCTCTGTATGAGTCCACTAAATCGAAGTTTGAGCCACGAGGTGACTCATTTTTTTTAATTAATCTTCTTTTTAATACCACTTTCAGTTGTAATTGTATCTCACCAGCTTCTTCGATAGAAGGCAATGCTGTTTGTACTCCTTGAATTACACACAACCTGACCCTAAGAAGAGATATATGAAAAAGGATGTATCTTAGAGTTCTCAAATAATTTTAATTTATAAGCAACTTGACCTAAACTTTTCCAAAATGATGAATGTGCCAAAAAAATTGCTACTAGTATAATGTTCTTTTTTTTGCAACTGTAGTATGTCGGTAAGGCTGCAGCTTAAGAAATACCCAGTCCCCAACTGTAAATATTATGTCTTGTTTATTGCGATCCGTATATTGTTTCATTCTATTTTGTGCCACAACTAGATTATCTTTAATTACTTGACTCATTTGAATTCTTTCTTTCAAAAATTCACCACTACTCCTACTGATGTCTTCACCATATTTTCCATATGCAAAGGTATTGGAGAAACTCCATATAATGCTTGATAGGGAGTCAGTTTCAATGATGAATACAAAGATGTATTGTACCACCACTCCGCCAATGTTAACCATCTACATTAGAATTTCTGTTTATATCCACTCATGCACCTTAGATAAACTTTTAAACACTAATTCACCCTCTCTATTTGTCCATATATTTTTAGATGATAGGCAGTAAATAACAAAGATTTCAATCCAATATTTTTAGCCATTCCTACTAATAGTGACTGATGAATATATGATCTTGATCTATAACAATTGATTGAGGCAGCCCATATAATTTATAAATATTTTTAATGAATTGATTCTTTATATGTGATGTTTGTATAAGGACTGGACTATATTTAGTAAATTGATCTACCACCACCAAGATTATTGTATATCCATCTGAAATAAGGAGTCTTTCAATAAAATCTATTGAAATATATAATTAGGATGAATTGAGAATATGTAAAGGTGGTTGTAATCCCGTATTTATAGATTTTTATTTTTGAATCTTTGACAAATATCACATATTGTGATCATATCTTGCACATCATTCTTAATTACAATCCAATAGAAATTTTTCTTAATTCGTTGATAAATAGCATGTGTGTCTGAATGTACTCCAATACTAGATTCGAGTATAATAGGACAATATTTCTTTCCTCAGATTGCCTTGGTTTAATGTATAAATCTTATTCTTGTATTTGATCACATTTCCTTCATATTTGTAAAGAGGGCATTAGTCTGGTTGTGTTGTAATTACGACAATAATCTTGTGTACGTTGTTAGGAGTCTTCAACTTCTCCTTGTCATATTGAAGTAATTGTGGAGATCATGGTCAATTATGTAGCTTCTCTTCTAGATAATGCATCAACAACCATGTTTGTTTTTCCATTTTTTTAGATAATGATATAGTGAAACCTGAGAAGCTTGGACAACCACATTTACTGGATAATGATATAGTGAAACCTGAGAAGCTTGGACAACCACATTTACTGTAATATTGTCATAATCTTTTGTTACATTAGAAATTTAATGATCTGTCCAAATAATGAAATGTCTTCCATACAAATAGTTTCTCCATTTATTGACTGCTATAAGAACAACTAATAATTCTTTTTCATACATGAAAAATCTCAAATGTGTTTTAGCAATGACTTTACTTAGATAAATCTAAGCAATGTTTTCCTTTGTACACTAGTACTGCCCAAATCCTATAATAGTTGGCATTTATTTCAACTTCTAGACCTACTGAAAAATTTGATAATTCTAATATAAAGATAGTCATCAAAACTTCTATAGGTGCCTTGAAAGACTTATTTGCTTCGTTACTCCATTTGAACATTCATTTCTTAAGAAATTCATGTAATGATTTTCTAATAACACTCAAATTGCATACAAATCTTCAATAATATCCCATTAATTCCCACTTTATTTCTACTAATCACATGACCTAGATAATCTAATTTCTTTAGTCCAAAAATTCAATTGGACTGTTTAACCAATAAGCTATTAGTTATAAGAATTTTCAATACTTCTTTTAAATGTTCCAAATGTAAATATTAGTACGGTAAATAAGGAGGTCATCGAAGAATACCAATACATTTTTACGTAATTTTTCTCTAATTATATTATTCATTAATATCTGAAATGTTGTAGGTGCGTTAGAAAAACCAAATGACATAACTCTAAATTCAAATAACCCGAATGAGTCCTAAAAGTTGTCTTATGTATATCTTCTTCTCGTACCCTTATTTGATGATACTCTACTATCGAGTCTAGATTTGTGAACACATTGTCTCCATCAAGTAATTCACCAACTGTAGGTATGGGGTATTTGTCCTTTATAGTAATTTCATTTAGTTGTCTATAATCCACATAAAACCGCTAAGTCCCATCTTTCTTTTTGACTAATATTACTAGTGAGGCAAAATAATTGGTACTACATCTAATAAAGCTTGTTTTTTTTCATTTGTTTCACTAGAGCTTCAATCTCTCCCTTTTTATTGAACGAATAACGATACGTCATTTGGTTTGAAGGAACAACATCAACTTTGAAGTTTATTGCATTGATATGTAGCTCGAACGAGAGGTAGTTGGTTTTGTTCATTAAATAAGAATGAATATAGTTGAAATAAATGCATTATTCATTCATATATATTTCCCTTTATTAAATTATTCTCTTTTATTGAGTTATTTACCACCATGTGATATAATTCTCCTATAAATATTCCAACTATTTTTTTATACTTTTACTCACTATCTCATCCCTCATAAGCCCAAAAGACTATTTTACCTTTGTGTCCTATAGTCGAATTTTCAGCCCATTAATTTTTTATTTCATACATCTCTTATTATAGTCTAGGTTGACGGGTCCAAACTTCTTCATCCAATCAATACCTAACACGATGTCACGACCCCCAACTTGAGTGTTCTAATAGTAAGTAAAAATTCATTATCCTGCATCTTCCAAGTTAAGTTAGAATGTTATGTCGACTATGTATAATTCCACCATCTGTAATAATGAGGTTAGTGGATTCATCTTCTTGAGATCACAAACCAATTTTCTAGATGTGCATTCATCCATAAATAAGTGTGTACTGCCACTATCGATTATAATTGAGATCTTCCTCTTCTTAAATTGTCTTAGAATGTTGAGTGTAGAATTGTTAGTTGTACCATTTAGAGTTTGTATTAATATCTCCCCCACATTCTACTATAACTTCTTCATCTGAAGCTTCCTCTTTCCTCAGTTATTCTTCCAAATAATCATCAGGATCTTCTATCAAAAATAATTTACGATTTGTACATACATGGCCTCGAGTATATTTTTCCATCACAATTGAAACATAAACTTTTTTTTGTTTCTTTTCATTAATTAATGTCCAATTTAATGTTCTTGTGGTTTGATCAAATTTATTTCCCTTATTATCTGATCAGGCTGACTTCAGATGATGAATTAATTTGATTGTGTATCTAGTCGTCTTTCTTGCATGCTTGACATACTTTTGTAAGGAGGTAGGAATTCATCTTTATTTTTTGCTAACCTCGTGGATTTGTCTATGGTTTCTAGTCCTAATAGCTTAAATGTCTCCTTTAGTTCATCTCGTAAGCCCATATAAAACATTGCACGTAATAATTTTCGCTCTGAGTTACGTTCTTGGCTATAACTAACTATCATAATTCCCACCATATATAAATGTATTTCATTAATGTTCTAATCTAATTTAGTTGATGAGATTCAATAATGATGTTCTTATAATCTGCTTCTTGAAAAATAATAAAACTAGTTAGTAAATTTGTCCCATGAAGATGGAGTATGATATACAAAATAATTTGTGACCCATATATTTGTTCGTCCTATAAACAAATAGATCATATAATTCACTTTGTCACGGTATTCAATTATGAAATTTCCAAAAATCTGGTTTGCTTTTCTAAAGCCTGCTCCTTAGATTTG
>NW_025919016.1:0-17031 GCF_907164915.1 Impatiens glandulifera
ATGTTATGTGATGTCGTTGTCTAGTTAATCTTTAGGAAACCCTACTCTCAAAATGTCACGTTCAATGAAAATCCATCGTATTTAGGAAAACTTCCCTAGTGTTAGGGTTTAGGATATTATTTCCATCAAACCCTAGTAAATACTAACAAAGACCGTTTTTTTCATGCATGTGCAGGCAACCGCCACAGCATCCGTCCAAAACTTTGGCAAAGACTGGATTTTATGCCCAAATCAATTAACAAGTGAAGAGATAGTACTATTCTTGACATATCTCCCTTTTTTTCCATATTGTTTAAGTTTTCATCCTGTTTATCTGAAATATTTATGATTGTTCTTAAACAGCACTTGATGCAACAATAAGCTAACACATGTGGTGCCACGGTGACAATGAGGTGACGAGACGATGTGACCCACGTCATAGCATCCACCGATGCTAATGGTGGATGCGGTCGCACTATCAAAGTATTGAAAGCAATATTGAACGGGAGTTGGGTCCTTACCATTGATTGTGAGACTTTGTTATTCTTAACCCTTTACTCTTAACTCAATATTCATTTTCACATATATGAAACTAAAAATACCAATTGCTTTTGTACAGGGATAAAATCATCAATCAGATTTAACTGTTACGTGGACGAGGAACCGTACGAGGTGCAGCGAGATAATCATGGGACTGTGGGCGGTCCAAGAGCTGGCAGAATGCGGTATTTGAACAATGTAAGTTTTGTCTTATTCCTATTCCTCCTCCATATGATATTCAATTCTCCATGATTACTAAAAATGTTTTGTATTTTCTTTCAGCTGCCGAAACTGTTCGACGGTTACACCTTTATATTTGCAGGGGAATTCATCCCGGCTTACAAACTGGATCTTATGGGGTTTGTAATTGCTGGAGGATGTACGACTAAAGAAATTGAGAATCCATTTGTCGAGCCCGAGGATGACAAAACTATAGTTGTATACGACAAGTCTCGGCACGATGTTAATGAACTTGTTTGGGTATTTGAGGCAGTGAATCCTTTGACGACATATTTGGATGTATTTGGTGTTCCTCACACAAGCTTGCTTGAATCCATTGTTGCTTGTGATTTGCAGCCTTTGTTGTTGTAATAGACATGTGTTGGTTTGTTACTGAATATTTGAACATTTGGCATTCTTGCATTTGTTAATGTTATTTTTCATTTCAGATATCTCTTTTTGTTCTTAGAATTGTATTTTTTTTAAACAGCATCATTATATTAAACGAAATCTTGAAACATGAAATAACGTATAACTTAAAGTTTTATTCATTTATTAATACATAGCAATCTATGTCACTTAAGCGCCCCTAATGTGATAAATATAATTATATATGTTTTATAACAATTGTCAAAATAAAATTTTTAAAACAATTGTCAAAATAAGATTGTGAAGCAATCTTCGCTTTCTGATTGATTGATTTATTTATTAATATTAATTCATAATAATTTTAGTCATTTAATTATTAAACTGAAATATTTTCTTTATCAAGTCACCTCACCGCCACCTAACACCTGCCACATTTTCATTAAATGCTGCATGGCAGCAAGTCATGCTGCTAAGCTAGACAAAGTTTGTACTGTTTTCTCTCTCAACTGTACGACCATTTCTTCGCCAGAGTGATACTCCATTGTCTACCATCGACCTCTCCTTCGCCGGAGAGTTCATTATAATATCAATCCATCTTCCTAAATTAAAATGGTATGTTTTTGAATGTCATCTACCTTCCTTACTTTTCGTCCCAACCTTTTTTATGTTTTTTGAATACTCGACATGAAATGTTCTGTTCTTGTTGATTATTAGGAAGGATCACATATGAGCGAGAATGATATGAACGAGAATGATATTAATGATTTAAGGTATATTGTTTGACTTCTCTAATTTTGTCCGTTCATATGTAAGCGAAGATCTCTTCACTAAGAGCATTTTTGATAATAGCTTATAATGCGAAACTCTCTTCGCCTAATATTACAATGTCATTAATGTTGAAGTGAAGCGCTCTTCGCTTATATTGCCTTCATTTTACAATCATCTACAAGTTTTGGTTAGTTGAAGCTTTATTTTCCACTTGTTCTCAAATTGAACAGCGAATCTGCTAGTTGTCGTCGTCAATTGAATTTCGATGGAAACGGCCAACCTTTGGAGGACATCGAAGCCAACTTAATTCCACATTTAGGTAGGGAATTTGAGAGTGAAGAAGAAGGCTACGTATTCTACTTAGCATACGCTAAACTAATAGGATTTGGTATAAGGCGCAGTTCAAAACATGTTGACAACGATGGTAAAATACTGGATAGAGTTTTTTGTTGTAGTGCACAGGGTGAACGGGTAAAAGACAAACGTGATGTCTATGTGAGACGTAGACGTTCTTTGACGAGGTTCAGTTGTGAAGCGAAATTGAGGATAAAGAGGGCAGAGAATGGAAAGTTCCAAGTGGTAAATTTTATTAGTGAGCATTGTCATCCTCTTGCAAGTCCAAAGAAAACTCACATGTATAGATGCCATAGGAATATTTCTGCAGTTGCAGGCTTACATATCGAGATGGCCACTAACGTGGGAATTCCTCCTAAGGCATCACATGCTCTAATGTCTAAACAAATCGGTGGAAGGGATAATCTAGGTTTTCTTCCTGAGGATTACAAAAATTACCTGCGAACGAAAAGAACCAGAGACTGTAATTTTGGGGAAACAGGGGGTGTATTAGAGTATTTGTAGAAAAAACAATCAAATGATCCTGGTTTTTATAATGTTTTTCAACTTGATGCGGACGATTTGATAACGAATATTTTTTGGTGTAATTCCAACATGCGGTCTGATTATTCATACTTCGGAGACGTTGTCAGTTTTGACACCACATACAAGAAGAATAAGGAAGGTCGTCCAGTTGCGCTTTTTGTAGGTGTTAATCATCACAAACAATCAATTATTTTTGGTGCAGCTCTATTATACGATGAAACTGCAATGACTTTTGAATGGTTGTTTGATACTTTCACCAATGCTATGCGTGGGAAAAAACCAAAAACCATTCTTACAGATCAAGACGCGGCCATGGCTAAGGCCTTGTCGTCTACATGGCCCGAAACAAATCATCGTCTGTGTATTTGGCACATATTTCAAAATGCAGCCATACATCTTAGCTCCGTGTTCCATAATTTCAGAGAATTTTCGAAGGATTTTTCTTCGTGTATATATGATTTTGAAGAAGAGATAGAGTTTGTTGAAGCTTGGAATCAAATGTTGACAAACTACGGGGCTTGAAAACAACGACTGGTTGAAACATATGTTTTGCATTAGGCGAAAGTGGGCATTAGTATATGGACGACAAATGTTTTTTGCTGATATGACGACAACACAGAGAAGTGAGAGTATGAACAGTTTGTTGAAAAGGTACTGCTCCTACAAACACAAGTTTTTAGAATTTTTCAAACACTTTGAAAGACTAATCGACGAAAGAAGATATGATGTGTTGAAGGCTGATTTCAAATCAATTACCAGCCAACCAAGTCTGAACTATCCAGTTTTGATCTTAAAGGATGCCTGCAAAGTTTACACCCCAGAGATATTTAAGTGCTTTGAACAACAAATGTTTATGTCGCATGATTGTGGTGTAGAAATATTAGAGGATGTCGACACACACAGAAAATATAAGGTAACACCCCACACTAGGAGATGCTCTCATACAGTTACAGTTCATAAGAATGATGATAAGAATATTGAGTGTAGCTGGTGTAAGTTTGAATTTGGAGGGATTTTGTGTGCTCACATCCTAAAGATTTTCACTACGATTGACGTGTTGAAGATTCCTCCTGCGTTGATATTGAAGAGGTGGACAAGAACAACCAAAGATGGATTATTTGGAACTGATCCAATCGTGGACAGTAGTAATGTTAATCTGAGTGAGCTTCATAACATAAGATACAGAGATTTGTGTGGCTTGTCCATGCATTTATTTACCAAGGCAGCCGAAAGAGATGACATGTACAGGCATGTCAAAGAAATTATGCTTAGCCAGTGTACGTTTGTGGATAAAAAATTACAGGAGAGTATAAATATGCAAACTCCATCAACCGGTGTGTCATGTTCTGCCGAGGGTGCCCATGTTCAAGCGAAATGAATGAAAACTAAGAAGCCAACAAAGTCCGGTAAGAGAAGGAAATGTGGACTGGAGAAGAACTCAAGAAAAAGAAAATCTACAAGAATAACTAGCGAATCACAGATTCCGGTATGAATTTGCTGACTTAACTTCTTCACTAATAATTGGGTTATTAATATTCATTTATTAACATACTTTTAAACAAATTGATATACCTTTCCAGCCATCAAATGCAATGCCAACGACCACTCCTCAGTTCTCAACTCCTCAACAATGGGACGAAAGTTTCAGCATGGACGCCAATACTCCGTTCGCTGTTCTTTTGTCATCTCAACTATCGAATTCCAGTTTCATGTGAAATCTGATATGTATTTGTATGTATATTTGATTTGAAACCAAGAAGAATGTAGAATGTATGCATGCGATGTTTTATGTAATAGACCCAATGAATGACAACACTAATTCATAGCTTCTAAAAATAAAAACACCTAAATCAATCGAATATTTATTCGCCCCCAGTCGACTCCTATTAAGTATCCTTTTAGTTAAAAAAATAGAATTTGAAACCTAAAACTGAAGCGAATATGTATTCGCTTCAATGAAAACAAGTATTTGAGGCGAATATTTATTCTCTTCATATTTCTTTCATGAAATTGATATTTTTGTACAATTTGGTATTCATATGTCAGGGTAAGTGTAATGACATGATAAGTAATCCGGCTTCTCATGGGTGGGGTGGGGTTTTACATGAACAATTATTTGAGGCGAATATGTATTCGCTTCAATGAAAACAAGTATTTGAGGCGAATATTTATTCTCTTCATATTTCTTTCATGAATTTGATATTTTTGTGGAATTTGGTATTTACATGTGAGGGTAAGTGTAATGACATGACAAGTAATCCGACTTCTTATTGGTGGGGTGTGTGTTTTACATCAATTCGAGTCTTCACATATAAATTTAATAAAAAATTATGAAATAAACAAAAAGTGTTTGAAGCGAATATTTATGCGCCTCATGTTTCTTTCACTTCATTTATTCATTTAACACATAAATGAACAAGTATTTGAAAATCAAATTTCATTAAAAACAATCTGCATATATACATGTTCATTATTGTCAGGATGTGAAGTAACATTTTTTGAAAATTTAAATTTCACAACATATTCATTATTGTACCAATGTTTTAAGCGAATATTTATGCGCCTCATGTTTCTTTCACTTCATTTATTCATTTAACACATAAATGAACAAGTATTTGAAAATCAAATTTCATTAAAAACAATCTGCATATATACATGTTCATTATTGTCAAGAACATGTTCATTATGTTCATTTTGAAAATTTAAATTACACAACATATTCATTATTGTACCAATGTGAATTAAAATTATATGAATAGTTTAATTACCCAATCTGTATGCATCTTCATTATTGTACTAATGTCAACTAAAATTATTTGTAAACTTTAATTACACAATCTGTATACATTTCCTCATTCATTGACTTATCCATTTACTGCAGGAATTGTAGACCTTGCTCCTGGCTTTGTTGAGCTCCGAGCCAATGACACGCCAACAATATTCCATCCTCAAGGTCTTTATTTGGTCCCGGACATTTTTTTTAACGCCAAAGCCACTTTTCCAACCCTTCACCTCACCTTCATACGTCTCCATGTGTCTCATGCAAAAAATGCCGCAGTCAGTGTAATTCTTGGAATCCTGCCATGATAATTTCAAACATATCTTTTCCAAACCGCCATACTTTTCAGTAAGAACGGGGTCTACGTCGTTCATATACTGTTGAATGTAGTCATCCTGATACATCATTACAAACAACATGATGTAATGTATTTTAGTGCTACTAGAATTCAATCATTGAACTAGTTGAAAATTTAATTGTAGTGTCATACCAAGATTTGTGCATTCTTATATCTTCTTTCGAAGGGCGATTGCATAGGTGACTGCCTGTTGTCAATTACTTGAAATTACCTTTGTATGAAGTTATAGCAAACCAAGTAGAAATGTCTGTCATCAATGATTGGGAAAAACAACTGTGGATAGAATTAAAACAAATTAGATTTCAACTGAGTTGTACATGCTATTATAAGGTATCACAGCGAGAGATGTACTTACGAGGTCCACATCCAAGAGGTCCCTTTTCGAAATCTGGAAAGCCTGACCTTCACGACAGAACCTTTCATTAAATTGGTCTCGGTTAGTTATCCCACCTTCACGATAAATCTGTTTACATCAGTCTTTAGTCTCACAAGAATAACATAATTGATAAATAACAGTGTTAGTACAAC
Organism: Impatiens glandulifera; assembly: GCF_907164915.1. Taxonomy (NCBI): domain Eukaryota; kingdom Viridiplantae; phylum Streptophyta; class Magnoliopsida; order Ericales; family Balsaminaceae; genus Impatiens; species Impatiens glandulifera. The sequence continues at coordinate 6,420 of NW_025919016.1, forward strand.
TTACGGTGAGCACGGTTGTGTAGAAAATCTTATTGTAACGACGTTTTACATTTTTCCTACAAAGGTCGTGCAACATGTATGACCAAATGTCAATAATCATACTGTCTACCCAGGTTTGATCAGCCATTATACGCATGTCCCCGCGCGTCACGTGTAGAGATAGTTTCTCCCCAATAAATAACATTTCACTGCATGAAACCAGAAAAACATGTTTCAGAATGGGGTACAAATTATATTTTTTATGAATAAGTAAGTATGTCCAGGAAACATTACCTTTGATCAAGTCCTGTAGCAAATATGAAACCCACAAAAATCTTTTGAATGTTTGTCATTTGTTTTACATCCCTAAACAATTTATTGAAATATAGGTTTTTCAAAGCTGGAGGCAATTCCAATGCTTTAAGCCATTCTTTCAATTACATTTGTGGACGAGAAGAGGCAGTTTGAAGTGGCGGTGGTAGACTGGAGATGCATTCTTCCGGTTCAATTTTTACTATCGCCAAAGAAGAGGAGTTGTTGGTGGTTTCGGTGTTGATGACATCGATTAACCAATCCGTTTTCAAATTTTGGGGGACTTTTCTGCAGGCATTTGACGGTCCAGCTTCTTCTGTTTTTGGGATAATTTGGGTAGGAGGCAAGGCTGGGGTTGTTGGAGTGCTGGTGTTCGTGTTGGTTTCTGTTTTGGGAGTAATGGGGTTGGCTTTGGATTTGGCTTGTGCCATTGGAGGGGTTGGGGTTGTGGTTAGAGGAATGGGGTTGGGTTTGGCTTGTGCCATTGGAGGGGTTAGGGTTGTGGTTAGAGAAATGGGGTTGGCTTTGGCTTGTGCCATTCGAGGGGTTGGGGTTGTGGTTAGAGGAATGGGGTTGGCTTTGTCTTGTGCCATTCGAGGGGTTGGGGTTGTGGTTAGAGGAATGGGGTTGGCTTTGGCTTGTGCCATTCGAGGGGTTGGGGTTTTGATTGGAGGAATGGGGTTGGCTTTGGCTTGTGCCATTGGAGGGGTTGGGGTTGGGGTTGTGGTTAGAGGAATGGGGTTGGGTTTGGCTTGTGCCATTGGAGGGGTTGGGGTTGTGGTTTTGGTTTCTGTTTTGAGTGGAATGGGGTTCTTGTGGGATTGGGTCGTGAGTGTGAGGGTGGTTTGTGTGTTGCCTTGGGTGTTTAGATGAAGGGTGTTGGATTTGGCTTGGGTGTTGGCTTTGGTGTTTTTTTGGGTGTTGGGAGAAAGGGTGCTCTTGTTGGTTTAGGTTGTTGGAGTGGTGTTGGCTTTTGTGTTTGTTTCGGTGGTGGGGGTTAATGTGTTCTTGTTGGCTGGGGCCGTTGGAGTGTGGTTGGGTTTTGTGTGTGGTTCGGTGGTGGGGGTTAATGTGTTCTTGTTGGCTGGGGCCGTTGGAGTGGGGTTGGGTTTTATGTGTGGTTCGGTGGTGGGGATTAATGTGTTTTTGTTGGCTGGGGCCGTTGGAGTGGTGTTGGCAGGGTTGTTGGTAGGAAGGGTGTTGGCTTTCGCTTGGGTGGTGGCTTCTGTGTTGGGGTTAATGCCACTTCGTCTTGGCTACTGATGTTTTTTTTTTGTCCAGGCTCCGCTGTAAGCCTTCCCTCAGGATTGAATGGGAGTTTAGTACCGTGGCCAATGGCTCAAATGCAGACTGTACAAGTTCCATTGCGTTTATCTGGTGCATCTCATTCAGATATTTAGCCCCTTGTGCCAATTCGTCTGCAGCGGCCGCAACCTTCCTCAAACATGATGCCAGGTTTTGTGGAATTGGAGCCTGCTCAGTTTGATTGTCATCCCCAGATTGTGGTGGTGTTGGCTCCACATTTTGTTGAATCGGTGGTTGCTCATTCGGAATGGCTATGCGAGCAACTACCCTACCATGTCCAAACCCCCCCTGTGCAGCCTCATACTCAACCCTTTCGTACATCTTCTTCTCGTCCCAGCATCCCAAAATAGGAAAACTCCTTGAGATCTGACTGTTTACCTTGAACTCAACCACACGGTCCAAGTAGCACAACTGATACATTAGCATAAACAAATATATGTTACGTTCAAACTCATGAAAAATTTTGAAGGTACAACCTACAGCAAATAGATTTCTACACTCACCAAAAGAAACGTTAATGGTCCATGGAAATAGGATGTCTTTTTTTCTTTCCACTTATAAACACTGTCGACTAGTCCGTCTAACGTAAACTTGCACCAGTTGTAATCTTTGATTTTAGATACATCCTGAAGGGATTTCAGTACTTTGAATCTGTACATAAAAAAGGATTGACTCAAACCAGTTAAAATGACATTGAAGTTCTAAATGAAATTACAGAATCACTGTTAGGTTCTTTGGGTATACCTACACTGTGGATTTTGGGATGTCCACAAAAAACTGGATACAACAAACACCACGAAGTCCATCTTGAAGTTACTGTCTCCGGCTGTGTTCTGTAGAATTTTGTCAGGCATTTGGTAGGTCGAAGGACCTCCACTGTTCTCGAATCCCCATCTCCTTCTCCACGCCGTGAGATGGTCCTTGTACACCTTGTCAGCCGTGTGGTTTCCTAAACACTCTGCCACTTCTAATTCCCCTCTGGGTATGTTCAATACACATTGAACATCCTCTTCATCAATCTGCATCTCCTCTCCACTGTGTAGGACGATACTCCTCCTTCTGGGATTGAATAGACTCACAATGCACCGTGAGAATTGAAGTGGGCATTTTGAAATGCCAAGTGAAAGAAGGGAACTAAATCCTATGTCCCTCATAGCCTGCTTCTGTTCTTCGGATAACCTGTTAATCAGGTAATGAAGGCCCGATGGAGAGGTTCTTCTCTTGAAATCAACATCAGGGTCACGAGTCCTTCTTCTTCTCTTCTTAACCTGGTTCTCATTCAGTTCTTCATTAGCCGCGTTGGCCAGAATATCCAGTGGTGTCGTGGGCGTGCCTGATGCCTCGGGTTTTCTTTTCCTTTGTTTAACACTACATTAATATTAGCAAATTCGATGACCTCCATAATCCAAAAATAGGCAAATTTGTACATAATCTAACATTAGCGTAATTACCTTAGTGTGTTAACTTCCGTCGTCGATTCAGTATAGGGAACTATTTGCATATCGGAATCCTGATTCTGAGATGATAGAGTCGCATTTAGATTCAAACGAACTCAAATAAGCAAACGAAAAAGACCCACGCATGCAACCGTAAACACTTCCTACCATTTTTGCGGTAGCAAAAGATATTAACCGGAAGAGAAATGGATTCGTAGTCGAAAGACCGGTGACGACAGCGCTAGGTCAATTAGCAGAATAACCTGGGGGTATGACGGCCGGAGACGGGCTTGAGATATTATATTTTCTAAATTGCTCTATTAGTGTGAATGTATTTTCATGAGGCCGTATCGATTTTTACAAACATGAATAAGGAGTTTTTCATGAACTTCATATGAGTCGAACCGATATTCGCTCATGGAATGTGACATGTAATTCTGCATTATGAAAAGAAGACATACTAGAATAGGCGAGGATGTATTTGTGTTGAATGCGGGATTGTACGAATATATCTTCGCTTAGGACATGTATTACAAGATTCAACATTACTAAAAATATAAATTCCGCATGGCGAGCAAATATTCGCTTCTAAATGCGGAAGAAGCGAAGAAATCTTCGATCATGAAATCTAACGTATCGTATACAATCTAAAGGATTGACATTTGATTGGATGGTAGCAGTGGAAATGACTTGCCGTAGTCACAAAGCCTGAGACTATGTGACAAGTGAATTGACATGACAAAAAGATTTTGGCGCTTCATTTTATTTATTTAATTTATAATTGAAATGTTAATTATATTTCATTTATTTTTCTTTAAATATAAATAACAATATATATATTTTTATTTTACACTGATGTAATAAATATATTGTTTGTTATGTATGAATAATGTAATATTTAATATAATGTTAATTATATTAAACAGAATTATTTGATTTATGAGTAGAATATTGAGCGTTTATTTTTTGTAATTTTTGGTTTTTATGAAAAAACACACCAAGATCAAACAGCACCTAATTTTTGTTTGTCCTTTTTCATGAGCAATATATAAATTATGAATGATGTTTCCTGTCAAAAATACTGAAGACTGGTCCGATTCGATATCTCATGATTACTTTAAGATATGATATACCTTAAAAAAACATGTCATTAATGAATTAAAAATAAACATGAAGTGTGAATTAATGAAAAAAAAATTACATTGATTCGAACGAATATTTATTCGCTCCGTGTCTTTTCCTATAACATTCATTAATAAATGGAAAATTAACTTTGATGATAATTTTGGTCTTCACATATATGCGTTGGTGTACTTACATCAGAGGTAAAAGGTCTTCTCATGTAAGGGTATGGGGTTTTACATTAACGCAGGTTAGAAATGCTTGAAGCGAAGATTTATTCGCTATAAATATGCTCCTCATAAATTACAATTTTCATTGAACACAAATATATGTTCGCTGCATTTCATCTTTAATTATTTGAATTCTTATGTAATAAATGTTAATATAAAATTTATGTTATTTTTGGCTTTCACAAACAATGGTAAGTGTATTTACACGACAGGCAAACGGTCTTCTCATGGTTCTGTTGGTGGGTTTACATGCGGGACATGTGGAAAATAATAAAGCGAATATGTATCGCCTCCGACCGACTCTCCATACAAAAAGCATGTTCGGAAAAATCAAAACGTAAACCTAAAGTAATTTTTGCGAAGATTTCTTCGCTGCATGTCATTTCCAATTCCTTTATTAAATTGTTTTGACGCTCTAATTAAATTTTATGCATTTCTTTCTATAATAATATTTTAAATCTAATTTATATTCGATATTATTTTGTTCATATAGAAATAATATTATATTTAATATACTTATTTATTAACATTATTTTATCTATATAGAAATAATTTATTATTTAATATAATGCTAATTACAATATTTTATTATTTGGTTTTAATGTATAAAATTATTTCTATATAGGAAAACACATAAATGCTAATTGTAACAATACTTTATCAATAATGAAATAAAATTTATGTGATGTGACAAAAGGACTGCATACTGTTCCGATTTGATATATGATCAGGGGTTGATTACTTTTTCTGAATCCATAGATATGAAATAATTTCTATATAGGGTTTTATACAGAATCACAATATTTTTTCAATAATGAACTATATTTTATTAATTATGTGACCAAACAAAGGACTGCATACTGTTCCGAATAGATATTTGAGCACGGGTAAATTACTTTTTCTTGATGTAGGAATTACTAAACCATCTAGGTCGACATGAAATATTTCGTGAGCATGAGCATTTCTGTTAAACATGCTCCTCAGAAATTAAAATTTTCATTAAATATTAATGAAAACATTTCAAGTTTTTTGAGCGAATATTTGTTCGCTGCGTGTCATTTTTAATAAATTACTTTAATATTTAATGAACGAAAATACTTTATCAATAATTTTGGTCTTCGCATACACGGGTAAGTGTATTTCCATGACAGACAAGCGGGATTCTCATGGTTGTGTTGGGGGTGTATATCTAGGCCAGGTGAAAAATGAAAGAAGCGAAGAAATCTTCGCTTCTGAACGACTCCCCGTAAAGAATAATGTTTGTAAAAATTAAAACATGAACATGAAGTTATTTTAGCGAAGATCTCTTCGCTGTTCGAATTAATTTATTTAGCCGATACACGGCACTTCAAAATTCATGTTAATTTTGGTAATTTGTGGGCTATTAAAATGTTTTGACGCTTTAATTGAATGTTTTCAATAAAATATATTTTAATTCTTATTTATATTCAACATAATTTTCTTCATATAGCAAAAATATTATATTTAATATAATTTTATAATTATTTATTAAAATAATTTTATTAATATAGAAATAATTTATTATTTAATATAATGTTAATTACAATATTGATTTATTTGTTTTATTTCATATAATTATTTCTAAACCCATACAAAAAAACTCTACTATTGTTATTACTTTTTCGATAATGAAATTACATTTTCATGATGTGACCAAAGGACTGCAAACTGTTCCGATTTGATATTTGATCACGGGAAAATTACTTTTTCTGAATCCATAGATATAAAAATTTATTAAGAAAACAAATTTTCTGCTTGCTATAAATGTAGGGATTACATAAACAATATTCGTCGGCAGCATGAAATATTTCTTGAGCATTGTTGTTGAGAGTGTGTGTTTGTTTCAGATATTTTGTTGGGATGTATCCTTTTGGAGATTCTATGTGATGGAAAACTTCTACAATGAAGATAAACTTGTGGAAAACATCTTTAGTTACTACAAATTCTTCACACTTCAAGTAGAAACTACTAATCAAATGAAGATCATACGTGTCCACTGCTGGTGGGAAGAGCCAGCTGTGGGAGATTCCCTGGGATGGAAAACATCTCAAGAGATAACTCAACAGGTGTATGACCACATTTATGCGTGAGAGATCCGCTGTTGTCGCTTCAATGGAGATGCATTGAAGCTGGAGATGCAGATGAATATTGTTATAATGTACAAATGTTTATGAAACGTAGAAATGTTTATGAAACGTTGTAATGAAATTTTGTTCATCGAATTATGAAAAATATTTGTTATATATATTTTCATTCAGATTTCGTTAAACATTTATAAAATAACGAATTTATTATAAATAATAAAGTATTATAATATGTACTTCTGGCTAAGTATACGTTTCCCATAATTGAAATCATTGCCATAATTGTAATCTGAAGTGACATGTAATGTAAAATGTTTTGGCGCTTCTTCAATCATTTAACCATGGATGGGATTTAATATACAAGCGAATCAATATTCGTTCAATCATGTATTTTTCAAATATCACTATCAAGCGAATTGTATTTCGTTTCGAAACACTGGTGGGTTGAATAAAGAAACTAACAAGCGAATGAATCTTCGTTCATAAAATCATTAGAGTTTTACATGAACGTGTCACAAATACAATATTATGTAACTAAAAAGAGAAGGCGACTTCATCTTCGTTTTCATTCACCTGGTTAAAAGTAATACACTAACAAACAAACGAAGAAATGTCCGTTCGATTTACTGATTAGATACTGTGTTATGAAGCGAACAACCAATCGATGGATCAATGTAAGGGGTTTACATGAACACATCAGTTGTTTAACATTATACTTTGAATTGATAATGACATCCAAATTGCAATCAAACAATCAAACATAACGACAATGATTCGATTTATATAACTCCAGAATACACTAACTACATAATGTAAAATATAACTTCAGAATATAATCAAACATAACTTTAGAATATAATTACTTCACAAAAACATTTCATAATCTGTTTACATAAGTACTACACAGATTAACCAACAAAATAGCGGTTCAAAAATACAAATGAAGCTCTAGTCTGATTCATCAGAGGATGACTCGTCAATCGGTCCTGTCATCGACACGATCTCATGTTCGATGACGGGTGGATTGTATAGCTGAATGGCTTCGTTCACAGCATTGATCCATCGATTGGGGATTGAAACCGTAAAAGAATTTTCTATTATTGATGCATACTCTAGGTAAAGATGGTGAGGAATAAGCATCAAGTCCTCCGGAGGATTGAGTCCATTCGAAGGTAGTGGATTCCGTAGGCCAAATTGTCTATATATGACATTTGTGCAGTACGAGGTAGTTCCCTCAAGACCCAACACAATGATGAATGGAGAACCCCTCATCTCGTACATCATTACAGTAAAGAGATACCACAGAACAATGAACCGAATTGGGTGAATATCCGAAATAGAAGTCTGAGGCACGATTCCAGCGACCCTTTGCACTTGCAGATTGGCAAAGGAAGGGTAGGGAATTGAAGGACGGGGCAACCAATGCAACTTGTCTAACAACCAGAGGTAGAGAACCAAAGGTGATCCACGGCGGGAATAGTTATTTTCCTCTGGAACAAATTCGTTAAGACCAAGTAATGTCTCAGCAAGTACAAGGCTAGCCAGGTTTGGGGCGTTTCCCATCAGTGCAGGAACTACCTGCAGGATCCTATCCGAAGGCCGTCGTCCTGCAGCCGGACATAAAAAAAAATGAGCCAGAACCACAAGCATGATCAGTTTGCTTTGTGTGAGGTTGATGGTCCTCTCAGCTCCCTGGACACACCAAATGTACTCGTCTATGTTTGTCATATTGAGAAATCCATGTTGGAGGGTAAACAAAAGAGCATAAAACATTGTACACCCATAGAAGCTGTGGCAAATTTCGAAGGCTCTATGAGGATCTTCATTGACAGGCAAAATCATGAGTGCAAGACTACCACACCTAAGGATTGAAGCAAAGTCCTCTATCGTCGGGCATATGTGCATTTCCCCAATAACAAAAGAACGATAGTCCGTATTCCATCTTCTTTGCATGTGGGCCATCAGTCCATCATGAACGTTTATTCGTAAAAGAGGTAGAATCTCATCTACATGATAGACACTAAAAGGGACAGGGTCATCGTTGATCAGACTTAAGTATCGCTCCAGCTGTTGCTGCGATAAAATCAACATGTCTGGGTCCATCTCTACATCCATCTTATGAGTTTTACACTAAATGACTGAAGAGAACAAATCTAGTGTAGACACCGGTAGAGAGAGATTTGGGAAGGAAAGAGTCAAAACAGAGAGAGAGGTGAGAGTGAGAGTGGAGTGTGAGAGTGAGAGTGAGGGTGTGAGAGTGGAGTGTGAGATTGATGATGTTTATCAGCAGTAGTTGAAGTAATAAATGATTTTTCATTCATGAATTCACATCCTTACATAACTCCTGTAGGGGCATTACATGTTGTGAATATATCTTCGTTTATGAATTTGAAAACATATATTGAAGAACATATCTTCGTCTCTGATTTTAAAAATATGGCCAGTACCAAAAAAAAACATAAGTAGATATCTTCGTTTAGGAATTTGCAAACATATAGTGAAGAAGATATCTTCGTCTCTGTTTTTCAAAATATGGATTGCACCAAAAAAAACATAAGAAGATATCTTCGTTTAGGAATTTGAAAATTTATAGTTAAGAGGATATCTTCGTTTAGGAATTTGCAATCATATAGTGAAGAAGATATATTCGTCTCTGATTTTCAATATATGGCATGTACCAAAAAAAAAACATAAGAAGATATCTTCGTTTAGGAATTTGATAATTTATAGTTAAGAGGATATCTTCGTTTAGGAATTTGCAAGCATATAGTGAAGAAGATATATTCGTCTCTGATTTTCAAAATATGGCTTGTACCAAAAAAAAACATAAGAAGATATCTTCGTTTAGGAATTTGAAAATATATAGTTAAGAAGATATCTTCGTTTAGGAATTTGCAAGCATATAGTGAAGAAGATATCTTCGTCTCTGAGTTTCAAAATATGGATTGCACCAAAAAAAAACATAAGAAGATATCTTCGTTTAGGAATTTGAAAATTTATAGTTAAGAATAGGGGCACAAGAAGACATAAGAAGATATTTTCGTTTTATTTTTTGAAAACATATAGTTAAGAAGATATCTTCGTTTATGATTTTAGAAATGTGGGCACAAGAAGACATAAGAATATATCTTTGTTTATAAACTTGAAAACATGTAGTTAAGAATATATCTTCGTTTAAGAATTTTAAAACATATAGTTACGAAAATAACCTCGTTTATGATTTTAAAAATATGGGTACAAGAAGACATATCAAACATAAATACATTATAAGTTATAATTCCATAAAGTACATTAGTACACCAATGTCAATTGACCTGTGTAAACATAAGAATTATGTACAATTATAATTCCGTATAACACATACAAATCTCTAATATCTTGATATAATTGCAGTCTTTAACTTAAACCTATTGACATTGTGCTCAGACATAAGAATTATGTATAAATATTTTATCCTCAATTTACTCAAAGCTTCTTCGGCCTTCAAAAGAACAAGAGAAAGTATAAGAACATCTGAAATTGTTAAATGTCATAGACTAACATATGGTATAACACTTACATTATTGTGGTTGATGTCAATAGCCCAATCCTTCAACGCTCCTCTATATGTTTCCATATGTCTCATTAAATATACACCACAGTCTGTCTTGTTTGTTTGGTCTTGCCAAGCCAGCTTTGGGGCCGTTATCCTGTAATTCTTAACCTTGGCAGCAATTCTTTCTATGCCTTGCATTTCCAAGAAAGTCGCAAAACTATCGACTTGTTTCCTCAAATGGACATACTTTTCCAAAATTTTCATTCTATGCGGACGACCGGAGTTGTCTAGTACATTGATTTGGGAGGCTTTAATATTCACACATATAAGAAAGAAATGTCTGGAAATGACGACAGGTAGGAATATCTGTAAAAAGAACACAAACATTTATTATTTTATTGCATTCTCGTTACTTGGAATTGAAGGATATGTACATACCAGGTCAGCGTAGATGAGGTCTTCTTTTGTGACATGGTAGTTTCTCATGTCTTCTTCAAGGGCTTGGCAAAATAAGAGAGAATCATGCTGCAGACTAACCTGCAAAATAAGGGTGGAGCCTCAAAGTCATGAACATTGAAGGATACATAG
>NW_025919017.1:0-22001 GCF_907164915.1 Impatiens glandulifera
AAAAAATCGAGGTTGAAATTTTTGAAAATTGAGCTTTCCACGTTAACCATCAAGAAGGTTTTTATGGGACTTACAACTTTCTAACCACTCTACTAGGGATTAAATGTTTAACTTGAAAACATAAACTTCTTTTTAAACGTTTGTATCACGTTTTCAACTTAATAGACATGTCTTGAAAGGTACAACACCTAAAGGATGAATATGTTTTACCCTATTAAATGTCTATACGAGTAAATGGTACATCACCATAACCCTTTTCAAAGAAGTACACGATTGGATTCAATACTTTACACTTATGTGCAAAAATTGTCAATGAGGAATGACAACTTGTTACAAAACGAGTGTTGTTGCGAGAGGAAACTAGAATGCAAGGGATCGACCCCAACCTTTGGCAATGAGTTGTCTGATAGGACGTAGGCATTGTGGAGGTGAGGAAAATTCCCAATTGAGTTGATACCCTCTCCATTATCAGTGAATGATACTCTTTTATGATTCCTCTTAGCAAAAAAACCTGGATACTATCGCTAAGACAGTTGTTTGTCGTGCCCATACAACCATAACCTTGTCACTACAACCCTTATATGACTACTATATATGTACTTTGTGTATACATTTATAGTTTAAATGAACATCTGAAACATGTCCTCTTTTCAAAACAAACGCATTTTTTAAATGTTTTGAATTTCCAATCACAGACGATGTCCATGCTGAAGGATATTGAGATGATCCCACGGATCAATAGTTTTCACGAAAACGAGTGGAACCATGAGATTTACGAACTAACCCCCATCATGAGGTTCATAAACTTTAAGATAAACCACACATTCATGATGAAAATAAAAAGAAGGTGGATCCATAAAGGATGTGTTTAATATATGGGAGAAAAACTTGTGTTCCCAATTGTAGAAGAATTCTTAGATATCCTAATGATGGACAACAAGAATATTTTGCATTTGAAACTATGTGTAGAATCAATGTTCTGGAAGAAGCTATTGCAAGAGGAATACTAATATACTTAAACAACATCCAAGACAATTATCAAAAAGAATGTCATCGACTTCCATAAATGGACGAAGATGGAAATCAGGAACAGAGAAGACCACCTAACTATGTGATCCTTCCTAATGATGATGACATTCCTGTTGGCCCATTTCTTCGTGGCTCTAGTGGATGACAAGTCATCCTCCAAAATCCTAGAGGTAACATACACATGCATAGGGGAAACAAAGACCCTTCAGGTATTATGTTGGCTGAATCGTTGATGGGTTTGAACGATTCATTCTTAACCTCCATCGTGAGCATAAGAGGCTCAACTCTGATTCTCTACATCTGGTTACTCGTCAAGTTAGGACGCCTATTGCCAGTATGTCCCAAAGACATCTTGTCCCCATCTCTTTAATATCGAAGAATGAGGAAAGATTCGCTAGAACCCCTCGTAGAGAATGACATTAAAATTTGTTAAGATATTTCCTTAAAAATATTTTAACAAAGGCTCGTTTATGATTTATTTTTAAACCCTAATGCCTTTTAAACTGATTTTCTTCAGGTACTTTCCTCCTTAAGTTATCATCAACAATAACTACCATCATGTAAATACTTGTTGTTACAATTTTTTAAATAACGCACAAACCTAATGCATGTTTAGGACCGGAAGAATAATTGGTTAAAATAAAACGTTATACAACAAATTTTCAAAGACAAATTTTAAGTAAGATCATTTTCAAAACGGGTACGGAAGATGAAGCACGAAGGCCCTTTCTCGAGTATCACCAAACTACGAACCAAAAAGAAACTCTGATAATACGTTTGTACACGTACGCGCGCCACTTTTTATTGATTTTCAAAAAAATCATTTGGCGACTCTGTTTCAAATAAATAATATTTTTAATTAATTTTTTTAATTAATTTAAACAACGGATTTCTAAAAAAAATCAAATTATGATTTGATTACCGTAAATCTCCGGATTATTTAAATTTGAATAAAAATTAATTGTTTTTATAAATAATTTCAAAAGCTGTCAGAAATTATTTAAAATAATGTTTTATTTTAAAAAGTATTCCTGACACACGAATCTCGAGCTTTTTACGGAACTTACTAGGAAGGTTTTTCTGATAGTTACAAATTGTAATTCAATTTCAATTTATTTGTTTAAAAAATATACAATAAAAACAATTTGAATATATAGTATATATATATATTATTAAGTTATTTGTTTGACACATCCTATTATAATATATCAAGTATCAAAAGTTTTTGTTTAAATGTCGATTCTCATACAGAAAATAAATATTGATTCGATATATTAATTTACTAAATAAAAAAATATCAGTTTGACATGTTAACTTTATAAATTAAAAATAAAACAAAATATTTGTTCGACATTTATCTTCCTGAATTTAAAAAAAATTTATTTCGAAATGTTAATTTCCTAAATTTAAGAAATATATATTGGCTCATCATTTTAATTTTTTTTAATTAAAAAATAAACATTATATGTTTAACACGTTAACCACGTGTTGTAAATGATAAAATAATAATATTTTTTTGTTTAGAAAAAACATAAAAATAAAATTTAAAATTATAATTTCAAACTAAAAAGAGTGGAATTAATAATTATAAAAACACACTAGTTTCAATTTCATTGGAATTCTCCAGTCCCTCTTACTCCCATTGCTTTATAAGTGACTCTTTGATGACTAAAAAAGAAACTCTATTATTTCCAATGTAGTTTCCAACCAGTGCATGTTTTCATTCCTTAACACAATTTTCTTCTATTACAGTAGACAATTTAAATTCAAAAAGAAAATTTAGTACCTCCACTTTTGTCTATTCATTGTCCAAGTAAAATTTTCATTTGTATGCATGATCTAAAGCCCTTTTTCCAATGTTGTTCTACCAGAATTCATTGATTTTCCATGTAGAATTATTTATGATAGTATATATATGTCTTCAATTTAGGAGTCTTCATTAACTTCCTCATTGTTTCAACAGACCATTTGACTATAACTTCATAATCATCCTTCTTGAGTAAATTATAGTCTTGGAGATAGTGAATGTTAAGCAAGATTGTTGTGTTTTGCATTTTCTCCTTGTTATGTACAACTTCTACTTTCTTAGCATGCATAAGGAGTTTGGTGATTTGTTTTTGAATCCAAATAAATTGTCCATTTCATTATACCCTATCTATCAAACTCATTTTTTCTCCTTGTTCCTTGCATTATTTCCAAAGGTTTTTGAGCAACAATTGGGTCTTTGTTGCTTTTAGCACATTTTTATTAATTATTTCTTCACTTATTCTTTAATTTCCTTCTTTGAAGTTTCTTTGATTCATTTAAGAACAAAGTCTTGCATTTCTTTCATCTTGTTACTTTTCCTTTTACTCATATTCCACCGTGACTTCAGAACATGGGATTAAAGTCAGAGCAATAATCTTGAACGACAACCTTGTTCAAATTCTAGCCGATGTTTCTTAATTTCGCAACTTATAACCTAGATGATTTTTCCCCAATATGTCGGTCGTACCGATCTTGCCGAAAGTGTCAGACGTACTGACGATCTTTACTCTAACCACATTTCCCGTAATCGACTATCAAATCATCCGAATCGCGCGATCGTGCTGACTGTGCCTACCGTGCTGATTTTATTATATATTTTTATAGCTGATATTTTCAAATCGTTGTTTCTTGATGCTGGAAATCTGGGAAACTAAACACATGTTATAACAATAAGGAAAATAGAAGTTTGTCTTATAATTGATATCAGTAATTACTAAAGAGCAATTCGTTGACGTATAACTGTCTTATTGACTAGTCTCTATTTAATACTCTATCTGCCTATCAAAACGATCAAGTTAGCTGAAAATGTGAAAAATTTAACTATTTCCTTAGTTCTTACTAAAAGGTATATGTACTTTTGAAATCCAGATCGATCATGAAGCCTATTTCAGATCAAGAAATTTTGTCATTTATGCATCCCCATTCTGAAACATCATTCCTAAAAATCTCAAAATTGCTTTATTATGAAACAGTCCATAATATTAAATGAAATTGTCTACCAATCTAATTGTATAGAAAAATCTTGTATATATCTTAGGGTTGATTTCTACTAAAAGTATGGGGACCGTGCTAGTTTCTTACGTGAAATAAACCCTATTTTCAAAAAGAATAAAATTGTTTGAAATAATTCAGAATAGAGTGTGGAAGTAGAATAAGAACAACTTCACCAATGGAATGTTGTGCAAAGAATGAGGATTGGATCCCGATTAGAATGTTATCCAAGACAATTGTTAAAGTTAAAAATAGATTGAGTATCACATCTCATTAAAATTCCATATATCCTCTACTTCCATTATTAATATATAGGTTTTATAATTTTGCCAAAAAGACAATTAAGCTTACTTCATTTATGCCAGGGAAATGTTAATATCCTAAATTTCAATCAACTACAAAAGATATTATTTTTTAATTTTCCTAGAAAAATTAAAACGGATCCCACTTAAATGAAAGCATTTTTAATAGGAATCAAACTTGAGAGTCTCTTAAAAAATACTCTTATAAGAACTACTTTTCATCTGAATCCGAATACAACCATTAATTTTTGAACTTGTATCATACTAAATTTATATACAGATTTACAAATATGGGTCAACACCTGAATGAGAAATCTAACATGAAAAAAGGTGTTTTCAAAACAAAATTAAGGCTGACCTGACAATCTATGTTGATTTTGACTATTGGATCTTCTAAAACAACTATGAAGATATGAAACTCTGAGAAATAGATATTTGCTAAAAAGGAAAAAGTCTTGAGAATCTGTTAGGATTTTTTAATTATGGCCGAGCCTTTCAAGTTCTTTAATTCAAGAAACGGGTTCTTGATGATGGAATTCAACACTCTAGCGCAGCGGATATAGAATTAGAGGAGAATTCGAGGTTAGGGAGAGAAGAGCCGAGGGGAGGAGAGAAATACCACTAGATCACACCTAGCGGTCCAAGAAGGGGGAGGAGGGCCGAGAAATAACTTAAACACCAAGTTCCAAAATATTCAATTCATAGCCCCAAAAAGTGGGGTGGGCATCACCATTTAAAGAGGTTGGTTTGCCCAAGAGTATTCGGTTACAACAAACTTTCAAAATAACCGAATTCAGTTTAAGAGAATTAAGAGAGAAAGTAAACAAAACAGAATTAGTCTATAAAAACATAAACGGGCCCATATGCACACTTGGGCCGAGAGACGGATGAATAAAATATTTTAGGGCCGAGGTTTTTGATGAGCCGCACGTAACATAATCCCCCCCTTCGAGGTTCGTCGACCCCGACGAAAAGAACGTGGACTGGTCAGCCTCTAATATGCATTTTCAACTTCAAAACTATTGCTTCGGTCGGGCTTCGGCACATTCAGCAAAGGTCGCAGCATAAGACCGTATTTTCACAAAAAACTTTCGGCAAAATCGCTTCAGTAGTGGAACTGGCCGGGTCCTTGCGGTCCTTTGCGCTGCTGGGTCGCTTGCCACTCCGCCCCTGTCTAGAATTTCTGTGCACCCAAGATCGAGTTTTTCAGTGTTTAGAGTTGGCCTTGGTTGCTGCAATGTTCCCAGCGCCTGGTGCAAAAATAATTTCTTCCCACTTCGATTAAACTCCATACTTGGCTCAAAAATCCAAGCCAAGTCTTTTTCCCGAACCAGCATAACAGCAGCATCGAATGAGCCATAGTTTCTAATTAGATCATTAGGAATATCTTCCAAAGTCATTGCAGCTAGTGAAACAGTTTGGCCTTCGGGCTTACTCTTTACTTGCATTTTGGCAGCAACAATATATTCATCTAAGGTCTTTTCCAGCTGGTTTCCATGCATCAAACTGGCCTGCGACCGAGGAATCCCTTTAAGGACCGTGGTTCTGTCTTGCTTATCATAGGATAGGGTCAGCTTTTCAAAGTCCCAAGAAGACGGGCCTAGAGTAATCAGCCATTCAATTCCCAACACAATATCATATCCGTCCATGGAAATTACCTTCATTTCTGTTTGGTATTCATTGCCTTCCATCGACCACTTCAAGTCCTTGCAAACACTAGAACATAAAACATTAGATCCATCAACCACTCTAACCGATTGTACCTGGGTTGCTATGCTTTTGTGGTCTATTTTCTCCAAAATCCTGCTATTGATAAAATTGTGGGTGCTGCCTGTATCGATCAAGATCACCACCGGCAGGTTCCCAACTTTGCCCAGAATCTGGAGCGTTTGGAAGGCTTTAGACCCGGTCAGGGCATGTAAGGATATGGCTGGTTCATCCCTTGAGCCGAGCAATGAAGGTAGATCATCCAAAACAGGTTCTTGGTCAGGTTCTTGATCTTCTTGATTGGCCGAGACCATGAATAACTTGGATTTACACTTATGGTTTGGTTGCCATTTTTCATTGCAAGAATAGCATAGACCCTTCTTTCGCTTTTCATCCATTGAGGCTGAGTCTAATTGCTTAACATGGCCCTGGTTTGCATTTGAAGAGGACCCATATGATGAATTCTTGAAGTCAGTATTGGTGCTCGGCCCGGCTGTGTTGGTATTGGACGGTGTGGGCAGCAATGATGTTTCAGCGCTGTACAAGTTACCACTGCTCATTAAGGACCGATATGTTGCTTCTTGGACTTTAGCCATGGCCATTGCTTCGTTTAAAGAATCTGGAAATCGCAGCCTGATGCAGTTTGCAATTTCTTCCCTTAGACCGGACAAGTAACAATCAATGACGTAGTCCCTTGGCATATGTAATAACTTTTGAGAGATCGACATGTACCGGAGGTTATATTCTTGAACCGACCCAACCTGTTTTAAATTCATTAGCTGTCTCATTGGTGTATCATGTATAGATGGCCCGAATTGAGTCATAAGGTCTCTTTTAAACACGGCCCAAGATAGGGCCTCCATATGATTTCGGTTTTGAAGATATGACCCGTACCACATTCTTGCTTCTCCAGAAAAATGAATGGGGGCGATTTCTAATTTAGTGGCATCCTTAGTTTTGTCGACTCTGAAAAATTGCTCGGCAGAAATTAGCCAGCCCTCGACATCCGACCCATCAAACCGAGGAAAATCGACCTTGGTTAGCCGAGTGGGAGGAGCATAGTGTTGATCGCGGTTCTGGCCAGGGTGCGGGGGCCTAAATGGTGAAGGACCGTGGCAAGAATTATCATCATAGGGTCTGTGGCGGGGTTCTTGCACGTTTCCAGATGCCCCGCTCTCAAGGGCCGCCATTCTTTCTTCAGCCATATCAAATCTACGGTCTATGGCAGTTTGCATTGCTGCTGTTTGTTGTGACAAGTTTTCAATTAGGGCCTTGAGCGCGTCCATTTCCGATTGCTGGCGAGTTTCTACCATGTTGAGAATCGGCTAGCTCTGATACCAAGATGTTAGGATTTTTTAATTATGGCCGAGCCTTTCAAGTTCTTTAATTCAAGAAACGGGTTCTTGATGATGGAATTCAACACTCTAGCGCAGCGGATATAGAATTAGAGGAGAATTCGAGGTTAGGGAGAGAAGAGCCGAGGGGAGGAGAGAAATACCACTAGATCACACCTAGCGGTCCAAGAAGGGGGAGGAGGGCCGAGAAATAACTTAAACACCAAGTTCCAAAATATTCAATTCATAGCCCCAAAAAGTGGGGTGGGCATCACCATTTAAAGAGGTTGGTTTGCCCAAGAGTATTCGGTTACAACAAACTTTCAAAATAACCGAATTCAGTTTAAGAGAATTAAGAGAGAAAGTAAACAAAACAGAATTAGTCTATAAAAACATAAACGGGCCCATATGCACACTTGGGCCGAGAGACGGATGAATAAAATATTTTAGGGCCGAGGTTTTTGATGAGCCGCACGTAACAGAATCTTAAGTGTTGTATATTCAACCTTTACAAACAATCCTTATAAAGGATTAATTAGCTTAGAAACCTATATTACTTATACATACAGACCAAGCCCACAAATAATAAGATAACCCATAATGGTATAAAACACAATAAAGGCCTTAAACTCATAATCTTCCACGTAAGCTTGATTTGGTTCGAGATTTTTCACGCCGAGCAGCTCTTGCATCTCTGCAAATTTGATTCTTGTTAATGCCTTGGTGAGAATATCTACATACTACTCTCTAGTGCCTACGAACTCTATAACGATCTGTCGGTTCTCGACGCATTCACGGATGAAGTGGAACCAAGTGTCGATGTGTTTGCTACGTCTATGAAACACTGGATTCTTCATTAATGATATTGCGGACTTGTTGTCGACATAAAGGGTTATCGACCTCGACTCGCATCCGAGCACCTCGCTCAACAAGTTTCTCAGCCAAAGTTCTTGGCACGACGCTGCAGTAACTGCCATAAACTCTGCCTCACATGAAGATAAAGCAACAATTCGCTGCTTCTGAGTTTTCCAGGTGATCAAATTTCCATTGAGATAAAATACCATCCCTCTAGTACTTTTTCTATCATTTGAGTCACTAGTTAGGTCGATGTCAGTAAAACAAACGAGTTATTCAACTTCTCATTCTCTTCTTAACTGAATCCCATAAATCGTCGTTCCCTTTACGTAACAAAGAATATGTTTTACTTCCTGTTGGTGTAGAGTGGTAGGCTTCTCCATGTAACGACCCACTATGCCAACTGCATAAGATATATCAGGTCGGGTGTGCGTCAAGTACCTAAGACACCCGATGATACGCCTATACTCTTTCGGATCCACTAAGCTTCCTTCCACATCCTTTCCGAACTTCAACTTTGCTTCCATAGGATACTTGCTCGAGTTACAATCCTCCATTGCAAACTGTTTCCACATCTTCTTCGGATAAACTTCCTGCTTCACCTCGATGCTATCTTTCTTCTGGTCCACCACGATACCAAGATAGTACGAGAGTAGCCCGAGATCACTCATCTCGAACTCCTTCATCATCAATTTTTTTAACTCCTCAACACTCTTGATGCTTGATCCTATCACAATCAAGTCGTCGACGAATACGCCAACAATGAATACTTCTTCTCCATGGTTTCTCATGTACACAACCTTCTCTTGAGAAAACTTCACGAAACCGAAACTCATCATTCTCTTGTTGACGAAAGTGTTCAACGCACTTGGTGCTTGACGTAGTCTGAAGAGAGCCTTGTTTAACTTTTACACCTTGTGCTCTTTATTCTTGATGATGAAGCCTTTAGGTTGAGTGACATAAACTTCTTTTCGATGTCATCATTGAAAAATGCTGATTTGACATCCAAGTGGTGAATCTCCCATCCACGGTGATCTGTGATGACAATAATTTGCCTGATTGTGTCAAGTTTCGCCACCGGTGCAAAGTTCTCCTCAAAATCATTGCCATGCTTCTACACAAAGCCTTTTTCTACCAATGTTGCTTTGTGATTGAGGATGTTGCCTTCGCTGTCTCTTTTCAACTTGAAAACTCACTTTAACCCGATGGTCTTGTGACCGGGTGGTAATTCGGTAAGGTCTCATGTCTTATTCTTCCTGATAGACTCGAGCTCTTTGTTCATGGCCTCATTCCACAACTCTTTGACTACCGCCTTATGATATGATGTTAGCTCATTAATGGTGAATAACAAGAATTCATCAAGATCCATCTCTACTAGTGGTGCCTCCGCATAGACATCTTGTAGGATTCTGAACTCCATGAAATTTTGTACGAGCTTGTTGATGTGGTTGCACCACTCCCACTTCTTCTCCTCATCGAATACGACATCTCTTCTCACATAAATTTTCCCGCAAGCTAGATTAGGAAACTTGTGTTCCTTGCTTCCATTTTCGAACTTCACATTTCCAGTAATTTTCTCATCAATCTCATTAAGCTTCTGTCGATGGCCCGTCATATGGTTGCTTTCTCCATTATCAAGGTACCACACATCGTTGTGATTACACTCATCGCCACTTGTGAGGAGTTTCTCCATGACTTTCTCTTCATTGAACAACACCACCTCTGATTCCTCCTTGGACGGTTCTTGCATGAACTCTTCGAGGTTTGTCTTTTTCTTCTTCAGAAAAAGCTTTTGTCATAGAAGTTCGTGAGGTTTGTATCATTGTCTTCGGAAAAAGCTTTTGTCACTACCTCAGCAAACATTAATGTTGGCTCCTCGTCATAGAAGCTAGTGAGGTTTGTCTCATCGTCAAACCTTTTATTAGGGCACTTAGACGCGTAGTGCCCATACTTTTGACAAGCGTAACACTTCACTGTGCTCTTGTCTTTGCGGAGCTTGGTATCTTCTTGTCGAGGTGAGATTTTTGCACAACCTCACCCTCGACCATACCTTTTGTCACAACCTCGGTTATCTCCATTGTTGCGGCTGCGACTCGACGATCTAAAAGAAAAATCGGCTTCTTCGTTTTTCTTCATTTGTAACATCCATTCATCACGCGTGAGCAATAGGTGCTTCTCCTCTTGGTCTCTATAGTCGCGAAGTCTGTCCTCGTGGACTTTAAGACGACCGACGATCTCCTCGACGATCATATTTTTGAGGTCACCAAATTGCTCGATCACTGTAACAATTTGCATGTATGTTTGTGGTAATGCTCTAAAGAACTTCTTGACATAGAGAACTCCTCCACCTTCTCTTCCAACTAGCGGATACCAGTCACGATGGATGTCAATTTCATGGCGAAATCATTCACTGATTCCCCATTCTTCATGTGAATCGCCTCGAATTGTGTCTTCATGTTTTGCACTTTTGTCTCCTTGACTCTCTCCACTCCAACATGCATTGTCTTTAGCGTCTCCACGCTAGCTTGACGGAATCCTTCTCAGCCACCATGAGAAGGACGTCCTTAGGGAGTGCTTGATAGATAGCGACGAGAGCCATTCTATCCATCAGTTCGTCGACATCGTCGATTATCACGACTTTCCACACTCCTTGTGCTTGTAATTTACCCGCATCTTCAACGCCCACACTGAGTAGTTACTCTTCGTGAGTAACTGATAGAAGAGCGTCACGTTCCATTCTCTTCCAATCTTCATTGTCACCGCATCTCTAGTTGATTTTGTCTCTGATACAAAATGTTGACTTTGACTATTGGATCTTCTAAGAACATTTATGAAGATATGAAACTCTGAGAATTAAATATTTAGGAAAAAGTCTTGAGAATCTTACATGTTGTATATTCAACCTTTACAAACATTCATTTATAAAGGAGTAATTAGCCTAGAAACCCTAGATTATTTATATATACAGGCCCAAGCCCACTAATAATAAAATAAGCCCTAATTGTATAAAAGACAATAAAGACCTACAACTTTCAATTTTCTGAAAATCAATACTTAAACTTACAATTTAAACCATTCCAATAAAATAATAGTGATACACAAGGATTTTAAAAAATCTGATGCGCCTCTTGACTTTCATAATTCGTGTACTGGTTTGGATATCCAAACAATGATCCAAAAAACACAAAAAAGAAACTTACAACAAAGAAAACTTACCATACACAACTATTTTTGTCAAATCTTTTTAATAATATCATTCTTAATGAACTATAATTATAGTAAAAGAATAATAGATGAATAACTTAAAATAGATAAAACTATCAAAAAGGAGATAAATAAAAACATACATTTTCCCATTTTTACTAGTTGTTGATAAAGCCATTGAATTTGCCTCCTTAATATTTACTGCATTTGTAAACCACATCTGAGACTGCGATAAAGTTAGACAAAGAAGAGAAAATTCAAAGAATATGTTTTTCTTAACTTTTTAGGTATATATATGATTAAATGGATAATTTCTACTTGATCAAAAAATCTGGAGATAACCAACCCGAACACACATAAAAGTTCCGGGATATGATGGAAGTTGGAGATTTTCTTCAATTGATGGAGGAACAAATCTACCGTCAAAAAAATGATGTGAGTCGCGGAATTTATTCGTACCCATCTTAGGAGCGGTTAAAGAGACTTAAAATTGATGATGGAAATAAAAGAATCAATTACATTTCAAAATGATTTTTTTTTCATTTGATATAAGATTTTAAGATGATGATAAAAACACAATCATTATAAGAAATAGAACTACCAGCATATCTAGTTTTATCCCATGATCATTGATATCTCCTTCCTCAACATGCCAAGTAGAAGGAATATCGATATAGACAATAAAATGCGATTTCTCAACCCACGACCCACGATAGTCTCTGAATTAGATTATCGAATGGCGGCCTAGGTTTACCTGGTGAATTAAATTATCGAATGGCGGCCTAGGTTTACAAGTTATAAAATAAAAGACCTACAAAAATATGTAAAAAATCTGAGTTTGATAAAACTTAAATTAAGATCTAAATACTGAATTTTAAGTATTTAATAATTACTTAACTATTAAGATAAAAAAAAAATTAAATTAACAAACAGGTACATAAATTTAAGTATTCAACATTCAATTAGTTTGATAATATTTAAAATTAATATATGAACTATTATACATTTATATATTACTTATATTATTTAAAAACTTAATATAATATATTGAAGTATATAATATAATATATTAAATAAATAAATAATTTTAAAAAATATTATATTTTTGTTAACTAATATATATTAAATTATAATTTGCTAACATAATATAATATATTTGTATATATAATAATATATAAATAAAATAGACTAACATATATAAGAGATAATAAAATATATATATTTATGAATAAGGAAGTTTGTTTATTTCTAATTATAATAAAAAAATGAAAAATTAATACGAATTTATATTTATATATATAAATAAATATGAGAGATAATATTTATTTATATATATATATATATATATATATATATATATATATATTTCTCTTATTTTTTATGTTATAAAGAGAAAAAAATGGAAAAGTAATACGACTTTATAATATATAACAGTAATTTTATTAAATTTAGAAAGATACAGTGGTCTTCTAATTATATTATTTTAGAGTAGCGCGTTAAGTTTTTTTCCTCTTTTAAAATAAGCTTTATATTTGAGCTTATTATTTTTAACGTGTTTTCACTTTAGGGCATTTGTAGCAGAATCCTTAAAATGTGTTTTATCTTTATTATGAAGATAAATAATATAAAAGTTGTAAAAAAAATGTTTTATCAAATTCTCTATCCTTATAATTTTTTTAGGGATGATGAATCTTTATATTTAGGGATTACTGTAGCATCCCTAAATAATAAAATAATATATTTTCTGTTTAATGGCTAACCATCCCGCCATTTCTCTTTTTATTTCTAACAATCCCGCCATTTTTTTTCTCCCCATTTTTTTCCTTTTGTTGCTATTTTTCCTAGATCTCTCCCATTTCTATCATGGATATTTCTCCAATTATACGAATGGTGGGAGGAGTTGATAATGAAGTGTATAATGAAACATTTCAATCTCAAACTAGTGGTGGTAATTATGATCAGTTTATGTCAACTTGTGAGTTCAATGAGCTGCAGAATCAAGATCAATACAAAAAGGCTCGAAGTAAGAACTTCTCTCCAGAAGAGGACCTTCTATTGGTTTCTGCTTGGCTTAACACAAGTATTGATCCAATTCATAGAACAGGTATAACTTCTTTACATGATAATTTTAGTTTTGTTGCTATTGATCAATACTAGAGCAAGGTAGGAGCATATTACAAGGAAGTCATAGAAAAGACTAAGTATGTGCAACGAACAGATAAATCTCTTACAAATAGATGAAGCACAATCCAGCAAGCTGTAAACAAGTTTTGCGGCTATTACACACAGCGAGAATGAAGCCTCCGTAAATCTGGTGATACAGGCATAGACGTGGTATATTATTTTCTATTTAACTTTATCTTGGTTAGTTTATATAGTGCAAATTGATGAACTAAGTTTGAGATTTATCTTTCAGCTTGAGGATGCCAATCTCATCTACCATGAGATTCAGAAAACTCTATTTCGATTAGAAAACTGCTGGAATAAATTGAGATTTAATGCTAAGTGGATAGAATACATGCGTCAAGGACCAACAAAAAGAAAAACATCTTCAAGTGACACAACTAATTTGAATGATGAAGAGAATACTATTGCTGATTGTATTGATTTGGAGAGGCCCATGGGACAAAAGAAAGCAAAAAAAGAAGTATTAGTGACATTAAAAATCAAATGTTTCTACAATTGCTATGAAGGCATATAATTTTTGTTTTACAATTGCTTTCATTTTTACCACCAAATCATGTAAAAAAAATAAAGTTTGAACTATTAAAATAAATAAAAAAAATCAATCCAACACACACCTTGAAAACTTTTGGTACAAATCAGAATTTTCTTTTAAAGTGAAAGTAGACATTTCCTTATTAGAATGTGTTCTTATATATATTTAATGTTCTTAAGGTGGTTGAGAAATTATGAATAAATATTTAAGATTTATAAATAAATTAAGTGGTTGAGGTAGTTGAGAAATTATTTGTTTTAATGAATATTTAAATATATATGAATAAGTAATTAAGTGGTTGAGGTGGTTGAAAAGTTGGTTGTTTTAATGAATATTTAAATGATATATGGATAAGAATAATGAAGTTGATGTAGAATAATTTATATTTTGATTCTCTAAAATAGGGATATTATTATTTTATATTATTTTTAGGGATACAAAATAGGAAAACTGGTACAAATGCACAAAGTATATAGTAATAAGAGATTATAAATATATGTTATCAAACATACTTATTTTATATGAGTTTTTAATATATTCAATTAAGTGATAAATCAAGTTATCAAACACAACCTAAAATTATCATGTAAAGAAGTTATACCATGGAATGAGAATCCAAACATTGCATCCACAACAATATCAAATTCTGAAGATAGATCAATTGACAAATCTTCTACGGAGAGAAAATGGGATCGGCAATGATTTAACTACAAAATTTTAGCATTTCATTAATCTCTGGGTAAGAAATATAAAACATTCATATATTTCCGATCTTTAACCAACATTATCACAAAATTATCATACAAAGGCTTGGAAGTACGCTTTGGATACCAAACATATGTCTTAAATCCGTATTGATGAAGATGACGAGTAGCTACTGTTAGGATTTCTATCTCTCAAATCCGACCTGCTTGAAACGATCTGTAAAAAACTCATAATCAAGAACACAAGAAGACACATATTTATAGTGGTTCACACAAATTGAGCTACGTCCACTTCAGTCGCCATAAGATTTTACTATAAAGAAGAAGGAATACATAGTTTTTGCCACAAACTTTATCTCTCTAGAATTATGTCTTACTAATGTAAACCCTTAATAATCACATATTTATAGGGTAAACATTCAAGTAATAAAACCTAAATAACTTTGGTCAGGCTCAAGCCCAAAACCAAATACAAACCTAATAAACTCTAATTAATAATTTTAGAGTTTATTATAAGAGTAAGCCCATAACTCAACAATCTCTCACTTGGAGACTAACTTCATCATCTCTCGATCGGTATCGTCTTTCCATCTAGTATTTTAATGAAGAAGACCAACTGAAGTTGCACACAACTTCAGTTTCTCATTTGTCACAGTTTTCGTTAGTATATCTACTAGATTCTCACTACTGCGAATCTTCTCAAAAGATAATACTTCATCTTTTAAAGATGATCAAATAAATTGATAACGAATCTGTATATGCTTCATTCTGTAATGATAAACTAAATTTTTTTCAAAATGAATGTCACTCTGACTGTTGCATCGCAACACACTTTCCTCGTAGTCTTGACCCAATTCTCGCAAAAAAAGGTTGTAACCACATCATCTCCTTAGCAGCCTCTATCGCAACAACATACTCTTTTTCACAACTGGAAATACAACAATCTTCTACAATTTTGAAACCCAACTGATTGCAGTACCTCCTAGAGTATAAATCTACCATGTTATACTCTTCATACTATCTACATCACCACCATTGTTAGCATCAACATATTCTTCCAAACCCATATTAGACTTTCGAAAACACAAAACGAGACTCGCACTTCCTCTTAAGTATCGTAGTATCCACTTTACTGCTTTCTAATGTTGTCTATCTGGTTTTCTCATGAATCTGCTAACAACTCCCACTGGATGTGTTATGTCTTGTTTTGTGCAAACTATTGCATACATAATACAACCAATGAAAGAGTCATACAGAACAATGACCATGTAATTTTTCTCCTTCTCTATCGAAGGCGACTGAGCTTTAGACAGTCTGAAGTGACTAGTTAAAGGGGTAGTAACTTATTTTGCATCATACAAGTTGAACCTGCTAAGAACTTTCTTCACATATTCTTCTTGTGAAAGCTTAAGAACTTCTTCATCCCAAGGATTTGTTTTGCAGCACAAAATCCTTCATTGCAAACTTTTCAGACAACTCTTTGTTGAGAAAATCCTTCATATCCCTGAAAATTGTCATCAACGTAGATGAGCAGAATAATGTACGATTTATCAAACCTCTTGATGTATCAACAATGATCAACTTCATACCTCAGAAAATTGTTACTTTTCATGAAGCTATCGAACTTCTTGTACCATTTCCTTGAAGCCTGTTTCAAACCATACTAACTCTTCTGAAGCTTACATAAGTTCATTTTTTCCTTTGATTTCAAATCCTTCTGTTTATCGCATGTAAATATCTTCATCTAAATTACCATGGAGAAAAGAAGTTTTCACATCCATTTGTTGAAGATGAAGGTATTCTTTCACAACCAAACTTAAAATAGTTCTGATTTTTATCAATTTAACTACTAGAGAGAAGATCTCATTGTAGTCAATATTTTTTTCTGTTGAATCCTTTCACAACCAATATTTCCTTGTACCTCATGATTTTATCATGTTCTTCTTTAAACCTAAAGATTCATTTGTTGTGAAGTGCTTTCTTTCCCATTGGTAGCTCAGTGAGCTCCCATGTATGATTAACGATAAAGAGTCTATCTCATCTTTCATCGTAAACTCCCACTTAATCGATTAATATAATTGTATTGTTTCCTCAAAGCATTCAGGTTCACCTATATCTATCAACAAGATTTAGTTCAGAGATGGAGACCACCTCTCGAATGGTTTTCAATTCCTTGACAATCTTTTTAACTGTATAACTGGTGTTTACTAATTTGCCCTTGAGACCACGTTCTCAACGATTTCATCTTCAAAAATAAACCGGTCTTCTTTGACAGACGATATATATTTTACTGAAAATTCTCTCAAATCGACCGTACTAGTCTCTTCCAATTTGGAATCACCATCTGATGTCTTCATAACACAATCTTTGAAAAAAAACATGTTCATTGAAGATAATATTTCTGCTACGAATGATCTTGCGATTTTGATTATCCCAGAAACGATAACTAAACTCGATATCACCATAACCAATGAAAAAATATTTATTAGACTTTGAATCAAGTTTACTCTACCTATCACGTTCATTAATTTAAACATATGATAAACAACCAAACATTTTCAAATAAGAAATGTTTACCTTTTTATTGCTCCAAACTTCTTCAGAATTTCTGAATTCAAGAGGATCAGTGAGTCTCCTGTTTATCAAGTAGGCAAAAGTATTGATAACTTCTGCCCAGAATGTTTTAGGAAGCACTACATGCAATCTCAGGCTTCTAGCACGCACGTTCAATGTTCGATTCATTCGTTCAGTTACTCCATTCTCTTGAGGCATTCGGGGAACAATCTTAACCATATTGATCACATTCATAGCACAATACTCTTTGAAGTCTGAATTGATATATTCATATACGTTGTCGGATCTCAAACATTTAACCTTCTAATATGTTTTATTTTCAACCAAAGCCTTCCACTTCTTGAAAATAACAAATACTTCATATTTGTGCTTCATAAAATATACCCATACCTTTCTCGTCGAATCATATATAAACGTCATGTAGTAGTGTGATCCGCCAATAGAAGAAATAGGTGTAGGTCCCCACACATTAGTGTGTACCAACTCTATCTTTTCTTTCTTGAGATCTTTCCCAATCTCTAAGAAACTCACTAGTTTCTGTTTTCTAAGAATGTATTTTTCACATAATTGATGTTCAACAAACTTGAGTTCTGGAATCTGTCCATTCTTCAAAAGAATTTTCATCCCTTTTTCGCTCATATGGCCCAACATGCAATGCAATAACTCACTGTTCTTCGAGTCATCAACTATAGAAACAACTATTTCTCTACAAGTTGATGTCGTGTATAACTTTACGGTTTTATGACCTCGAGAAACAACTATTGCTCATTTAGTCACATTCCACGCACCATTTTCACAACTGAAATTGTGACCTTTTTCATCAAGTTGTGTAACAGAAATAAGATAGCGCATTAAACCTAGAATCTGTCTCATCTTATTAATCTTCCAAACAGAATCATTTGTCATCTTCAATTTGATGTCCCCATGCCAACAATATCCAGTGACTCACCATCTGCGAGATAAACTTTCTCACAATTTACAGCCACATAATTCTCCATTAATTCTTTGTGGGCAATGGTTTGGAAAGACGCTCCCAAGTACAAAGCCCATTAATCTATCGGGCTATCAACAGACAGAAGTAACGCATCAGTGACAATTTCTATAACAACGTTGGCTGCATCATTTTTATCATCACCGTTTCTCTTCGGTGCTTTACAATTCCTCTTCAAGTGACATTGTTTACTACAATTCGAGCACTCAAATATCCGCCCAGACTTAGACTGACTCTTCTTGCTCTTGCTCCTCGACATAGATTTGCTCTTACCTCGATTGAAGTTTTTATCATTACATCTGCCCCTATTTTCCACATTCAGAGAAGAATCTTTGAACGTTTTATCAAAATCAATTTTACGAACCACTTCATTAAAAATATGATCTCTAACTTCAACAAATTTCAGTTTAGCATTTCCAACAGAATTACTAATTGTTGCCCTCATAGAATCTCATCTATTTGATAGAAATGTTAACAAAATTAGAGAACTAACATCGTCCTCAAAATCAATCTCAACAGATAGCAATTGATTCACAATTGTATTGAATTTATTCAAATGAGTAGTGATAGAAGTACCATCAATCATTTTTAAGTAAAAGAGTCTTTTCATTAAATGTATATTGTTGTTAGTAGATGGTTTCTCATACATATCAGAAAAAGATTTCATCAGACCCATGGTGGTCTTCTCCTTTGCTACATTGTAAGAAACCGTCTTGGCTAGCGTTAATCGAACAACTCCCAAAACTTATCTATCAAGGAGTTTCCATTCAGCTTCATCCATATTCTCTGATTCTCACTAAAAGGAACATGAAGTTTCTTTCCATAGAGATAATCTTCTATCTTCATTTTATAGAAGGTATAATTTGTCACATTGAATATTCCAATCTCATTTCCTATATTATTCTCGCTTGCCATCGTTTCCAATGTTCAAATCTAGCATAGCTGCTCTGATACCAGTTTTTAGGATTTGTATCTCCCAAATCCGACCTACTTGAAACGATCTGTAAAAAACTCAAGAAAGAGAACACAAGAAGACATTAATTTATAGTGGTTTACTAAAATTGAGCTACGTTCACTTCAACCGCCAACAGATTTCACTATGAAAAAGAAGAAAAAGTAATACAAAATTTGTCCTCACACTTTATCTTTCTAGAATTATGTCTTACTAATGTAAACCCTTAATAATTACATATTTATATGATAAACATTCAGTTAATAGAACTTAAATAACTCTTGGTGAGGCTCAAGCCCAAAACCAAATACAAACCCAATAAATTTTAATTAACAATTGTAGAGTTTATTACAAGTGTAGGCTCCATAACTCAACAACTACCACCACAGTTGTGTTTCATGATAACAAATAACAAAAAACCGATTGTGTATATAATGGATTCACAAACCTATCAAATCTAAATATTTAAGAAACAATTTAACGCCGATGAAAACAAATGGCTGAAAATTGACCAGAGCAATGAATACAAAGACCATCAAAGAAAGAAAAATAGCTAGTAGATCTCTATTGAACTCCTTGTTACAACCTATAGTCATCTGCACCTTGAAAGATCTAGTCGAACGAAACGAGCATCTTCTGAATTCCTTATCGTTGTCGTCGAAAGGAGATCAAAAGTGGTGAAAGGAGCGACTCGATGTGCATAGGGTAACATAGTTTGGCTACGGGATAAAACACCGGTAGCAATTGATAAATAGCTATTATATCATTCATTTTTAAATAGCGACGGTAACTATTTGTTGTCACTAATTTAGTCGTTAAGGCCTTCAATTTTACTTGTGGCTCTCTCTCTACCCCTAGGGGATGATTTTTTTTTCATGATTTCTCAATAGATCCATTAACTATTGTCTGAGTAATTTTTTTTATTTTGAATTAAGCTACATTGAATCATGTTATACTATTAACAAATTATAAGAGATGATCACAATTAAAAAAATTACCAATTATCTAAGTAATAAATTATTATTAAAAATATTTTTACTGATTGCACTATATTAAAACAAAAAAATAATTTTAATCTCAGGTCTAATTATTAATCTGACACCAAATTAACTAAATAAATATTGAACAAATTTTAAATGAAACCGAGGGTTAAATAAATAAATAAAATACACCAATAAACAAAATGAATTTTAATCCTTAGAATTAACCATTTTGTGTTTATTTTGTAGGTTCGAAGAAAAACAACATCCGAAAACCATACAAATCCTTAACTAGATCTGGAACCTAACACAGCCAAGACGCAGCCCGTCTAAGCAAGGTTCCGGCCAAACCTGCCGCACCCAGACCCAGACACAGATGTCGAGTCGAGCGTCCGACTCATGCGGCGGCCGATCAAGGGACGGGAAACTTCCCAACAAAGCCTCTAAAATGCATGTCTAACGATGTCATTTTGGCAAGAAGTTCCTAAAGAAGTTTTTACTACACAATTTTTTTTTAAATTGTATGGATGAATTTGGTGGTTTTTTATTTGACAGTCCAATTGAAAAAGTTTATGAAGGGTGCTCATTCAATGGTGAAGATTAAATCATCAAAGACCCAAAATCATTTGATCAAGCCAAACTCCAGAATTTGCATTATAAGTTTGGAATCACAAAAGGGGAAATATGAAATTGGACTAAACTGTTAATCCAAATGGGGGGTTCATTTGTTATAAATAAGGAAGTCATTATTGAGAGAAAAGAGGAAGAATTAGAGAGGGATTTAACAAAAACCGAAATCCACTACTTTTGGAGCTTCAACCTTTGAATTTTCATTTTCGGGTTTCAAGACCTGCTGGACTTGAACTGTTTAGTAGAGAACTAGCTTCCCATTCTAAGGTTAGCCTAAGTGATTTTTAAAATGTTGGTTTGTAGTGTAAACTTAAAGCTCTTGTAATAAATTTAACGAATCATGGAATTGGCATTATATATAAATCCTTTCTATATACTTAATTTAATGATTCTTGATTGTTGAATTGGATAATAATAGCTTTATTAATTAAAAAAAAACATAAACTGAAATTCATTATAATTGGTTACATTTTTTAGTTGATGATTCTTTAAATTGAGATTGTAAATTTTATCTGTGTACATTATTTGATTGATTCTTAATTGTTGAATTGAATCTACCTAAATAAAATATCACCATGTTGAAATTCATTAAAATGGGTTAAAATTAGTATTTTTAATTGTGGATGAAATTGAAGGTTATAAATTATTTCTAATTGAACACTGAATAATAAAATAATAATGAAGTAGTTAGAAGTGATATAACACTTTAATTTATTTTTTAAGTTATGAAAATTCCATGTTATCCTTAATTATTAAATAATCTTCACGACATTGATTCTTGTATTGAAATTGATGTTGGGTAAGTCACATGTGATGTTATTTATGTGATTATGGATAATTATTTTTCACAAAACAAAAATCAAGAAATGTTTTTCGTGTTTAAACATGTTTGTGACGAACTTTGAAAATCAATTATCGAACTAGTTTTTAAAAAAGCTAAAATTTAGACAATTGATAAATCTCCTATTGTCTAAGAGATTGTGAAATAAAATTTACAAATTA
>NW_025919018.1:0-53010 GCF_907164915.1 Impatiens glandulifera
GTCAGTGTAGGAAAAAACGCTACATCTAGACTATCCAACGGTGGCAGACTTACCCAGGATGATCCTAATATGTTTAATTAAGGAATTCGTTGATAATCTCATATATATATATATATATATATATCATCCTAGTCGCCGTGAATTGAATTTTTTCAAAAACTTTGCCTGAAATTCTGAATTTTAGTTTGATTCTTAGTCTCCAAATCTGTGTGTTCTTAATTTGGTTTGAATCTAAGATTTGTCTGATGTTGGTGGATTTAAGGAGATGTATGCCAACTTTAGATATAAACCTGTCTATAAATGGTGCTTAAGGCTTGTTTGATTTGAAAATTTGGTCATTTCGATTTCATTATTCATTTTCTATGCAACTATGCCTAAATAATTTATAAAAAATCTAAAAAATAAAATAAATTCTAATTTGGCACATGTTTAGATTTGTCATTCATGTTAACATTCTTTAATAACCAAAAGATCATGGGTTCGATTCAATCAGAATTCAATCAGAAAACGCTTGAGTTTAAGCGGAGTCATAACCTTGAAGTGTCATTCTAATTCTCTTTTGATTAAAAAAAAAAAAAACACATTTTATTGAATCATGAGTGTTTTCAATTTCTAGCTTTGTCTAAAGTTAAAAACATTATAGATACTCCTTAAGAAAGAACGGAATTAACTTAGTCCTTATAGAAGTACACTATATCTTTTGAAGAACAAATTATGTTTTAAATTAAAATAAAAAAAATGTAATAATTCTTCACATTTTGAAAGGTAACTGTTTTTAGTAGAGACTCTCTGTTTTTGGACGGACGGACATATATACTATAATGTCAAAGTTCTTTTCCTATTACTAAGTTCCATTTCGATTTCTCATCCTATATGGGATTCGAGAGAATGCAAGACATGAAGCCGATTAATTTTAAGTCAAAAGTATGTCTAACTATTAGAAACTGCCCATAAAAAGACTAGACATAAATGTCTAAAAATGGATAAACTTTCAATTCCGCATCAAATAGACATTGATACCTCTAGGCTTGATCGATGCTGGATCCATGGTGATATTTGCAATCAATTAATACCTACACATAAACAGCTAGCGCGAGATCAAAAGAAGTCCATCAAAGAGACGAACAATTTGGAAGCAACCGACCAACAAGAGTTGCCAGAAACAGTACCTCCTCGATCGGTCGCCGGACACTGTTCAATAGTCACTAGAAGAGAGAGATATTGATGAAGCTGAAAGAGACGAATGCACTATTTATAGAAATGGGCAGAAGACCTGCAGACTCTCACGGGGAACATGCATTGGTCTCATTCTTCACTATTTACATGTATGTATGCCATTGCCCTAAATGTCAACTAGTTCAATCCAAAATTAAATATATATTAAACTTTTTAATTTGTATTTTTTTTATTTAAATTTTAAATATTATAAATATAAAGTAGAGATATTTTTATATTAAGAATTAGAGATCACAATATGGGGGTGGTCCTATTCTACTTTGAGTATTTTTTTTACCACTATCCTAGACTATTTGGTATCAGGAAATTTCAGCTGAACGTTATATCGTATTTTAAATTTATTTTTAAATAAATAAAGTTAAAATTTTATAAAAGAAAGAATAAATAAATAATTTGATAATATTCTATTTTTTATTATGTTTATTATTGTTCGGAGCAAAATATGAGGCGAGAATACAAATACAATGAGGGTAAATTACCGGTCAAACGGAGGAAAAATCGTAGTAACAAGTTAATTCAAATCAAAAATAGCGGGACGAATTATAATTGTTATCCTTAGTTAAAAATGATAGTGATAAAAAAGAGAAAAACTATAAATAAATAAAACTAGATATTAAAAAATATATAAAAAAAAACAATATCAAATAAGCTGGTGGAATGAAGTTTTCTAAATTTAAAATTTAACAATTTTTTGTGTTATAATTAATGTTATGTTTTGTTATATTTAATGGATTATTTTTATTTAACATGAAATATATAGTTTTGTTGTGTGATTAGAGGTTTTCTTTAATTTGATATGAATTTATAAAAAATAAATAAATTAGTATAATATTACAATGATTATGCATGAACTTCTAAATGCTATATTTTTATTATATTTAATGGATTATTTTTATTTAATATATATATATATATATATATATAGTATTATTATGTGATTAAGACTATAATCTAATTTTGAGTTTTTTTTTTTTTAATTTGATATGAATTTATAAAAAGTAAATAAATTAGTATAATTAATTTATTGTCATGTGAAATTGATTAATCATTTGAGTTATTAAAATGACAAATATATAAAAGAAAAACATCTAAGTGATCAATAATTAAAAAAAATATACAATAATACAATATTCATATAATTATTATTATATATTCAATTTCTTGTTATAATGAGTACGCGTGTAATATGTATATATAAAATAAATAAACTTTTAGAGTTGTGTGTAGTATATATATATATATATATAAAATAAATCATCTATTAGAGTTGTTACAATGATTATGCATAACTTCTAAATATATTTATCATAATTATGTTCATTTATTGCCACTTGAGCTATGAAAATATTAGAAAGATTAATATGTATATATAAAATAAATTATCTTTTAGGAATTGTTACAATGATTATGTGTAACTTCTAAATATATTCATCATAATTATGTTCATTTATTGCCACTTGAGCTATAGAAGTATTACAATGATTATGGGTAAACTTCTAAATGTTATATTTTTTTTTGTTATATTTAATGAATTTTTTTTTTATTTAATATGAAATATATAGTATTGTTATGTGAGGTTTTCTTTAATCTGATATGAATTTATAAAAAATAAATAAATTAGTATTATTAATTTATTGTGATTTGAGATTGACTAATCATGTTATTATTAATATGACAAATATATAAAAGATAAAACATCTAAGTGGTTTTACAATAAGTACACGTGTAATATATAAATATATATATATATATATATATATATAAATAAAATAAATCATCTTTTAGAGGGATTATGCGTAACATTTAAATATATTAATTATGTTAATTTATTGTCACTTAGCTATGGTTTTTTAAGAAGATATTAATTATGTTAATTTATTCTCACTTAGCTATGGTTTTTAAGAAGATAGAAGTTTTCATTTTTAAGACCATCAATAATATAATATGTTGTATTAAATCAACAAAATCCAACTCTAAATAGAATTAAGAAGAAGATTAAATTTGTCTACGAAACTTTTTTACTTATATGTTTCGCCATATAATTTATTTATTATTATAATTGTCACATAAACTTGTATAATGTCATTTAAATTCAAACGAAATAAAAATATGTAATAACAAGATTCGAATACTAATCATCACCTATAAGATAAAATTTGACTTAAAAAACACTCCACCAAGTAATTATTTAAAGTAACTATAGAGAACTGGAATTTAGTGTCATGGTAGGAATGATGTGACAAATGTGATTGAATTTATAATTTGTTTTTCATATTAGATTTAAGTCCAATCACGTATTGTCACATTATTTCCGGCACCATTCATGACACGAAATTACTGTTTTTTATCATTACTCTATCATATAATTAAATATATTTGTTTAAACTATATATAGAAATTCAACTTAAATTTTTTTAATTTTAAATAATAATAATTAAATATTTTAAAATTAAAATTTTATTTTAATTTTAAAAAGATTAATAATTTTAATATATATATATAATATTTATAATTAGTAAAATAAATAATAATAAAATATTATTAATTATATTTTAAAAACTCGAAATATTATTAAAATATAATTTTTTATTATGATATTATTCCACTAAATAAAAATAAAATCTATATCTTTTAAATAATATAATATAAGTAGATGTATAAAAAATAAAATTATTAATCTTATTAAAAATATTTTATTCTAAAAATATCATTCAGTTTTTTATTTTATTTATTTTAAATAAAATGTATTATATATATATATATATATATATATATATATATATATATATATATTTAAAACAATATTATTTGAAAGTATCTTCTAAATTAGTATTGTTTTTTTTTTTTAAATTTAAAATAAAATTACAATTTCAAAATATATAATTATTTTATTTTTTGGGAAAAAAAATATAAGTTGCCTTTCCGTCCGAAATCGATTCAAGTAGATTTTCAATCCGTATCCACTTTACAATCTCCGGGAATGCAAAGGATGTTCGAATCGTTAAAAGCTTCTAGGCTGAGAAGATTCCTCACCCCTCATGAAACCTATCACGAACAGTTAGTTAACGAATTTTTCCAAACCGCCGAATTCTATCAAGATAAAGTTATTGTTGGTGCAGTAATGGGCCAGATGGTCTGTATCACCGAAGAATCTTTTGGTGCATTTTTCCATCTCCCAAAAGAAGGTATTGATGATTTCTCAACCACTCCTCATAATCTAATGATTACGATGATGAAGGTCTTTCCAGATTCCCCTCTAGTAGACATTCATGGAAAGAAAAACCTCTTGAAGGTTGAATATGCTCTTTTAAGCGATATCATATTGAAATCCCTTCTGTCTAAAGAAACTTCTTACAAGTATTGTACGAAGGTCTTTCAGATAATGGTGGCTATCACCAGGGGTGTTCCGGTGAACTGAAGAAGCTTCCTCTTTGGGAATCTTGTCAGAATGGTTGTCTCTCGAAAGAAGATTTTCGGATTTGATGGTCCTCTCAGCTCTCTTCTTTGTTTTCTCCTGAACGAACCCGGTAAGAGCTTTCCCCTTCCTTCTAAGATCCTGAACTACCAGAAAGTGGTAGATTACATTCAAAGGGTGGAAACGCTCAAGTCTAAGAAAAGAAAAATAGAAGACTCCGACTCCCCTCTAACTGCAGTCTTAGAGATCTCCTAGGTTGAAGTCTATCCTCTCCAGAAGTTATGACCAGGAAGAAAAAGAAGAAGAAGAATAGTGATTAAATGTCTTTTTGAAGTCTTTTTTTTTAATGTTTTCATGATGTTTTTGGTAAATTTATTTTGGTTACATTGAACAATGTTTTGTGTGTTTCTTCTGAAAACACTCATATGTGATTAACTTGGATGATTTTTGAATGACTTACTTGTATGCAAATGAATCTGTTTATATATATGACGAATGCATGGTTTGATATATGTATGCAGGTTTGCAATTTCTTCATCAAAAAGGGGGAAATTGTTGGGTCAAATTATTTTGACTAAGTGTTGAAATAATTTAACCACTGAAATTTTGATGATGAAATAACTTATGAGTTTTGATACAGGTGTATTGAAACAATATGTCATAAGACTTGGATCTAATGAGGGTCATTAGACTGATTTTGGCTTTTATTGCATAAAATTAGACTTACAGTCTAACTCATCGGAGTTAGACGTGTAGTCTAATATACGTGTAATTAGACGGATGGTCTAATAGTTACACGGAATTAGACGTAAGTCTAATGCATATAATTAGACGTACAGTCTAACTCATTGGAGTTAGACGTGTAGTTTAATGAATGCACGGAATTAGACGTAAGTCTAATATGTTTATAATTAGACGAGTAGTCTAATAAGTGTAAAGAATTAGACGGATAGTCTAATGAATACACGGAATTAGACGTAAAGTCTAATGTGTTTGTAACTAGACGGGTAGTCTAATTGATATTCAGAATTAGACGTACAGTCTAACTCATCGGAGTTAGACGTACAGTCTAACTCATCGGAGTTAGACGTGTAGTCTAATATATTTATAATTAGACGGGTAGTCTAATTTATGCGGAATTAGACATGTAGTCTAACTCAGTGGAGTTAGACGTGCAGTCTAATTGAATGTGAAAGTTAGACGTGCGTCTAGCTCCTTCAGACAAGTCTGAGGTAGAACCGGAATTAGACGTGTAGTCTAATGGTTATTGGATAATTAGACGTGTAGTCTAATTAAGTGAAAGTTAGACGTGTGTCTAACTCCTTCAGACAAGTCTGAAGTAGAACCGGAATTAGACGTGTAGTCTAATGGTTATTGGATAATTAGACGTGTAGTATAATTAAGTGAAAGTTAGACGTGCGTCTAACTCCTTCAGACAAGTCTGAGGTAGAACCGGAATTAGACGTGTAGTCAATTAGTTATTGGATATTTAGACGTGTAGTCTAATTAAGTGAAAGTTAGACGTGCGTCTAACTCCTTCAGATAAGTCTAAGGTAGAACCGGAATTAGATATGTAGTCTAATGGTTATTGGATAATTAGACGTGTAGTCTAATTAAGTGAAAGTTAGACGTGCGTCTAACTCCTTCAGACAAGTATGAGGTAGAACCGGAATTAGACGTGTAGTCTAACTCAATGGAGTTAGACGTGCAGTCTAATTGTTATTGTAATTAGACGCAAGTCTAATTCTATTAGACCAGACGATCTAATAGACGTTTTTCTATTTGAATGAGATGACTTATTTCATTAGACTAATTTTCACAATCCGTCTAACTGAAATACGTCTAATGCTCAGTTTAAGCAGTACGCTTGTATCTAGCATTTCACCTACCCACGTGTTATAGTTGTACCTTACTTTTGCTCCACTTTCTACTGAAGATTAGTACAACAGCTATATGCATCCAATCAGGGAATGCCACGTAAGAGAATTTTCCTCACATTACTTTTTTTGCATGTACATCCCTGATGGAATATTCGGCGCACTACTAGTGATGTACGGCCACGATCCTTGTGCTCAGATCCTGCTGTGTACAATGGAGGCTTTCTAATGGAAGAGTGCCACGTATCATTCTTGAAGATTCGACCGTTAGCTCCTGCTCAGTATTGAATAAACCCTAAGGTCAACGGACGAAGCATCTATTACTTGCCAATCTTGCTTACTGAAACCACAGAGAATTCAAGCCTTTGAATATTGTGAAGCTCTTTCTGATTGTACTGTGTGTGAATCGAGAGAGAGAGCTAGAATCAAAACACCTTTAGCTGAGTGATATTCTTCATCTTATAATTGAACAGAAAGTATTATGTTCAATAGTGAGCTAAGTGTGTGTGTAAACTGTATTTGATTCGAACCATATTATAGTGAATCCTTCCGGTGGTTGGAAGAAGGGGTGGCGTGGGAGAGTTTCTCTGAACATCCATAAACAAACTGATGTGTTCTTCATTTCTGTCATCTTTTCATATTTCATCTTGTGCTTCAAACCCAAGTAAACAATTCCGCCTTGAATCCGTTTCAAGTGTTTACACAAGTTTGCGTAGAATAGAAAGCGAATTAAATCCTTAACAGGATTTCTTTCAAACCGATTTTCATAAGCCTTCATCCTTAGCCAGACCCCTGTCTCTATCGATAAAGCCTATCCTATCATCATCCAACACTTGTGTGTCTTTTGCCATATTTTGTGCAGATCTAGGCATGTTCTTTATAGATATAGAAATAGTGTCTAATGCATTTCTAACGATGGAGGAGGTTAATATTGGCGCGGTCTAAGGCTCATCCTTTACAATTAGAGGCTCATCCTCTACAATTTGAGGCGTTGCCTCTACAATCTAAGGCTCCTCTACCTTATTTGCACCTGATCTGCCGCCGTCTCAAGCTCATACTAGGGGGTACTTGGAAGTGGAAGGCGTCCAACATCCCTTACAAATCTGAATCCTCCTCGTTTGATTTCCATTTTCATCATACTTTTCATCTTATTATCATTCGAACATGACAATATTGAAAATTGTTGTTCTTAAGGTAGATGGAGTTGGATTTTAGGGTCTAAAACCCTATCCATGTAGCATAACTGAAACAATAATCAATAAGTTAGAATATTTACATTTATATTTGAATAAACCACCAAATTAAAGTACTAACAAAGATTACTTACAATGATAAATGTATGTGGTCAATGGAAATGACTCTTATCATTAATCTTTTACTTCTTGCAATCATCAACTAAGTCATTAATTATGAATCGGCACCAATTCAACTCTCAGATATTATTGACATTAAATATAAATTTTAGGATTTTATACCTGCGGGTACAAAAATTGGGTAAAAGAAGTGTATATCATATAATGGTGCTTTAAAATGTAAGTTTTAAGAAGGACTATATACCTGCATTGTTGATTTTGTGAGGTCTAGAGAAAGATGCTGACAACATAGACTATAAAGTCTATCTTAAAATTATTATTAGTTGCTTTGTTGTTTAGAATCTTCTACGACATTTCGGTTGTTTTAGGACCGCCGTTGTTTTGTTTCAATCCCCATCATCTCCTCCACTATCTCATTTGTTCATAATATTCGGGGTACATTGTCTCGTTTCCAAGTAACTCGACAATTTCAATCTCCCCTTTAAGGATTTCTAGTATGTATTGAACATCATCTTCATCAATTTTGACTTCCTCGTCATTCCGTGGAATGATCGCACACCTACTACAGTCGAGTAATCTAATGAAGTGCCGAGAGAGTTCACCTGGACAGTTTGAAAGATAAAGTGAAAGAAGTCCTCTGAAGCCTATGGCATTCATGACTTTTTTGTTCATATGTCAATTGTTGAAGTAGATTCAAAAGTCTCATTGACGAGGTCTTAGTCAAGAAAATATTGTGACTAATATTTTTGGGGAGGGAGTTAGAGTTGAGGGAGTGGAGGGTGTTGAAGCTGAGGGAGTCGAGGGTGTGGAGGGAGCTGATGGAATTGCACATGCTTGATCATCAGTTGTAGCAGTTATGGAGAACAATGACAAATCTATTGTCGAGGGTCGGCGGTTCCATTTATATACTCTACAAAAAAATAGATAAATGAACCACGATTAACAAATATAAAAGTGCTAAAAATTCATGTTTTATTTGAACACTTAGCCAAAAAAGATAAATGAACCGCAATTAACAGATAAAAATGTAAGTTTTATTTAGACAAAATAATCCCAAACATGGTCATGTTTGGGACAAAATGGTCTCGATTATGGCCAAAATGTAACATTGGTACAAAATTTTAGAACCTATATAACTAAAAATTGAATGTTTGTTCCAATTCTAGCCATGTATAAGTGCATGTTGGTACCATTTCTATAACTATATAACTGTAAAATCCAAAAAGTCTTGGATAAAATATAATATAAACGAAAATAGGATTTGGTGAAAATAACTGGAAATTGAACAAATTAGTTTAAGATAACTTTGGTCAAATTTACAATTCTATATAACTTTGGCCAGATTTGCAAATTAGTTTAAGATTTTCCACTATAA
Source organism: Impatiens glandulifera (assembly GCF_907164915.1). Lineage (NCBI taxonomy): Eukaryota > Viridiplantae > Streptophyta > Magnoliopsida > Ericales > Balsaminaceae > Impatiens > Impatiens glandulifera. Next base: position 9,217 of record NW_025919018.1, read on the forward strand.
CTCAAATTTGTTAGTATTAAAAGTTATTATCATTAAACTGTAATTACCAAAACAAACACATGACTTGATTAAAATGTGTAGCACAATATCAATAATATTAGTAGATTTTTCCAAAAAAAAATAGTATTAGTAGATCTATTCTAATATTTAGGTTTTTGTTTCTAAATGTGTGACTAAGAGTAGTTTCATTAGTGCCTCAATTAAGGTTTTTGTAAATGGATATAGATCCAGAAACATAAATAAAAAATATTTCCAAACAGTAAATCAAGTTCCCGAACATGACAATATTCGGGATAAATCTAACTACAGGAAGATCGTGTTCGGGAATTTACCTTTTGTTAGTATTTTCGACAAATTTGGAAGTAGTCGAAGGAAACTGATTTTCCTAAAAAGTAAAATGATGTTACTCAAATCATCATTTTAGGGTTAAATCAAATCATGTTGTTCAGGAACTTAGATATTTTTTTGTCTTAAATTTTATTTGCAAGATATTTATTTTCTTCAAAACCATACACAATCAAATTTATTATTGAAGCCGACCACTAACAAACTTATTAAAGAAGGCAGGTAGGAATTTAGATATCTTCAACGAACCCAAATAAAAAAAATAAGAGTGGTTGTCCGTCACTCCATGTCATAAGATCAGATTAAAATATATTTACATATTTCACAAAATCATTGCAACAGGGAAATGAATATATAATAACCATTATTATATTTTTCTTAAGTATTTGATCATTTAGAAGTTAGATGCCTTTAAAGCTTTTCTTTTATATATTTTTCATATTAATAACTCCCATGATTAATCTCACATCACAATAATATAATTAATCATACTAATTTATTTATTTTTTATAAATCCATATCAAATAAAAATTGAAAACCTCAAAAATTATATTGTGGTCTTAATCAGACAACAAAACTATATATTTCATATTAAATAAAAATAATCCATTAAATATAACAAAAACATATAAGTATTTTTAACACAAAAAAAGTTGTTTAATTTTTAAATTTAGAAAACTTCATTACTCTATTAGAGTTGGATTGATATTGGCTTTTTAGATTTTTTTAATTTTATATAGTATTTTTTTATAATTTTTGTTTTTATCTCATCACTGAAAATTATATTCCGTCCTACGGTTTTTTTTCCCCTCAATTTAACCGGTAGTTTATCAGGGATTGAATTGGTGTCCCCTGCCCGATTCTACCCAATTTAAATATATAATATATCACATCTTCTAATTTAGCGGCAATAAGAGATGTATATTCACACTCTAAGATTCTGGTTTTGAGCTAGTTAAGCTGCAAGTTCGAGTGTCTGCTTAAATTTTTAAATGTGTTTGCGGGTTATATGTTTAATCTGTTATCCCAATTTTTTTTTTATAAATATATAAAATTATCAATAAATTTATTTATTATTCGTATTTTATAAAATTTTAAGTTTATTTCTTTATAAAGATTTTTTTTAAAAAATTTGTATGACAGTGTCTTGCGGGAATTTTTCGAAACCAAACGGGACGAGTATGGTAGTAAAATAAAATACTCTAAATAGAATGAGACAAGGATGATAAATTCATTCCCATCCCTACCCGATTTGTCTAATTATCATCCCTAATTTTTAAACATCAAATTACACATGTTATCAATTAAAATACTAAAATATCTCTACTTTATTTTTATAAATTTTAAATGTTTAATAAAAAAATATTATAAAAATTATAAAAATTAATTTATTTTTTTTTGGGTTAAACTAGTGGAGGGCTTGCTCCTTTGGTATTGTATATATAGGATTATCTTGATTAATGTAGCTATAAATATCTGCAATTTTCATCAATCCTATTACTTTTCCATCTGTTTAACAGGAATAATACTCATTTTTTTCATTCTTTTTTTCTTTCTACATATATCCTAAGCTCATTCAATCACATGTATGTCGATAAATTAGCATAATTCATATATGTGTGTGTGAGACTTTTGAAATATATTCATGTGTTTGAAATATGAACTTATGAAGTTGTCAAAAATGTGTTATATTTAAAAAATTAATGAAAAAAAACTTAACAGAGTTAATTTCTTTACTTATGTGTTTCGCCACGTAATTTTTTACTATTATAATTGTCACCTAAACTTATTTAAGTGTCATTCAAATTAAAATTAAAATTAAAATTAAAAATATGAATTAGTAAGATTCAAACACTAAATCTCAAAATAAAATATAAAATAAAAAACGTAAACTTAAAAACTACTTTACCAAGTATTATATTGTTGAAATATATTTGTTTATAGTCAAATTCAACTTAAGCATTTAATAAATAATTACAGTTCCCAATAAACATAACATTTAATGTTAGCATGAAACATAACGTTTAATACTAAGTGTACAAGCAAAAGTTGTCAGAAATATTAGTCATTCCTTGCATATTGAGAGACACGTGTCTTTAATTCTTTTGAGGAATGACTGATTTATTTTTCGGCGGGAAAATAAACTTGATCAGGAGTCATTAAAAGACAGCTGTCCAAATAGCCAGAAGATGAAAAGTCCAATTACACCAGTAGTTAGACGTTTATTCTCCTTTTCACATTTTCAACTTCCTTTTGAAAATCAGTCTATTAGACGTGTACGTCTAATTCTATGCAATAACATCACGTGAGACACAAGTGTCTGGTTAGACGTGAGCATTCTCTTGCTCATGACGTAAAAACGTCTAACGTCTATTAGACGTGTTCATTTATTAGACGACCCGTCTAACCATGTAGATTAAAATAACCAAGACGATGATTTCATATGAAGATGAAACTGCTAAAGTAGACGAGTGTCTAAGTAGCTGTGTTTCTCAAAACTCTGAATCCTTAGGACAAATTAAGACCTCTGTCTTTCATATCTGTTCAGTTGTGTTTTGAGCAATAAGTTCCCCCTTAATTTATGCACGTAATTACGTCAATCAAGATCAACAAGACCTAACATGTTTCTAAAATGAGAAAACTTAGCTTCCGGTAGAGGTTTCGTGAAAATGTCCGTAGTTTGTTGATCTGTAGGAACATGTTCAAGACGAATTTGCTTCTGATTGACGTGTTCTCGGATGAAATGATGCCTGATTTTAATGTTCTTTGTCCGAGAATGCAAAACTGAATTGTAGGAGATTGCGATAGAACTTGTGTTGTCGTAGAAAATTGGAGATTCATCAGCCTCAATCCCATAGTCTCTGAGCTGTTGTTGAATCCACAAAAATTGAGAGCAACAACTACCAGCTGCAAGATACTCTGCTTCTGCTGTAGACGTGGCGACCGACGTCTACTTCTTGCTGAACCATGTGATTAAACGATCTCCAAGGAACTGGCAAGTTTCACTTGTGCTTTTTCTATCAATTTTGCATCCTGCATAATCTACATCTGAGAAACTAATTAAATTGAAACTGGAATCCTTCGGATACCACAGTCCCACATTTTGAGTTCCCTTTAAGTATTTAAGAATACGTTTAGCAGCAGTAAAATGAGAGAGTTTAGGATCAGCCTAAAATCTGCCACAAACACCAACAGCAAATTGAATGTCTGGCCTGCTAGCAGTTACATACAACAGAGAACCGATGAGTCCTTTATACGCTGTTACATCGACACTTTGGCCACCTTTATCTTTATCCAATTTAACTGAAGAACTCATTGGAGTAGCTGCTGCAGAACAGTTCTCCAAACCAAACTTCTTTAACAATTCTTTGGTGTATTTTGCCTGGTTGATAAGAGTTCCGTTTTCTAGCTGACGGATCTAAAGCCCAAGGAAGAATTTAAGTTCTCCCATCATGCTCATTTCAAACCTGTCCTGCATCAGCTTGACAAATTTCTCACACAATTTGGGGTTAGTTGACACAAAAATAATGTCATCAACATATATCTGAACAAGTAGAATGTGAGAATCTTTAGTAATTCTAAATAGGGTTTTATCCACTGTTCCAACCACAAAATCATGATCAAACATGAAATTGGTTAAAGTGTCATACCAAGCTCTAGGAGCTTGTTTCAGACCATACAATGCTTTGTTAAGCATATAAACATGATTTGGCAAAATATGATCTACAAAACCAGGGGGTTACTCAACATATACTTCTTCACTTAATTTTTCATTTAGGAATGCACTTTTCACATTCATTTGAAAGACTTTAAAATTCTTAAATGATGCATATGCTAGGAAGATTCTGATTGCCTCTAGTCTTGTAACCGGTGCAAAAGACTCATCAAAATCAATACCTTCCTCTTGTCTGTATCCTTGAGCAACTAAATGAGCTTTGTTTCTAATGACTAAGCCATCTTCACTAAGCTTGTTTCTAAAGACCCATCTTGTTCCTATGACTGACTTGTCAGTTGGTCTAGGAGTAAGATACCACACTTTATTTCTATCAAATTGGTTTAACTCCTCCTGCATAGCATTGATCCAATCTGGATCAACTATAGCTTCACCAATTTTCTTAGGTTCAATTTGAGAAATAAATGCAAAATTGGCCATTTCATCCATCAGTTGACGTCTTGTCCTTCGAGGAGAAAAAGGATTTCCAATTATCAGTTCTGGTGGATGATTTTTGTTCCATCTGAAGTTGGATCCAAGGGGATTAATCATCTAAACCGGTGACACCGCGACATCCAAACTCTCAACTTCTTGTTGAACAGGAGTTTGCACGTCTAGTTGAGTTTCAACCGGATCAGCCACGGGATCAGATAGAGCCATCCGCTTGTCCAAGGTTTCTTCTTCTTCACTTACAGACTCAAGACTAGCCGCTTGCAGTCTGTCAGCAAGATCAATGGGTTCATTAGATTTGCTCTCAACAGGCTCATCAAACACTACATGAAGGGATTCTTCAACAATCTGTGTTCTTTTGTTGTATACTCTGTAAGCCTTCCTTACTGATGAGTATCCCAACATGAATCCCTCATATGCTTTAGCATCAAAAGCGGTCAAATAAACCTTTCCATTGTTATGGATAAAAAATTTACACCCAAATATCTTAAAATAAGAAACTGTCAGAATTCTCCCATAATACAGTTCATAGGGAGTTTTATCAAAACGTTTGTTGATTATTGACCGGTTTTGTGTATAGAAAGCAGTACTAATGGCTTCCGCGCAGAACCTCTGAGGTACATCTGATTCAGCAAGCATGGATCTCGCTGCTTCCTTTAGAGTTCTCACTCTTCTCTCAGCAATGCCATTTTGTTGTAGAGTTCTGGCACTGGATAACTCGTGCCTAATTCCAGTCTCCTCGAGATAAGATGATAGATATCTGTTAGTGAATTCAGTTCCCTGATCACTTCTAATGCATGTGATATTTAAAGATTTCTGATTCTGAATCCCTTTAAATATCCTAATCAAGTTTTCAGCAGTTTTATCTTTTGTTGGTAAAAATGCAACCCATGTAAAACGAGAAAAGTCATCGATAACAATTAAGGCAAATCTCATTCCTCCTATACTTTTTACAGGAATTGGACCAAAAAGATCCATATGTAAAAGTTCTAGGATACGGCTGGATTGTAATTTTCCTTTGCTTTTGAACGATGACCTGCCCTGTTTGCCTAACTGGCAAGCAGTGCATATCTTGTCATTTGAAAACTAAAGTTTGGGTAAACCAATAACTAAATTGTTTGAACAAATGTTTTTGATGGTGTTAAAATTCAAATGGTTCAAACGTTTATGCCATAAGCATTTCTGGTCATTCTTGGCAATCATGCACATAGGGTCAGATGTCTCTTTTTCCCAATTTATTTTATATGAGTTTCCTACTCTACTTCCAGTCAATAAAATGTTTCTATATTGGTCTTTAACTAAACATGCATGAGTTTGAAAGTCTACTGACAAACCATTATCACATAATTGACTAATACTGATTAAATTATAACACAGATTGTCAACAAGCAATACGTCATTAATAGTTAGGTTACCATGGATAATCTTACCCTTACACATGGTCTTACCCTTTTTGTTGTCACCAAATGTGATCTTAGGTCCAGAGCAATCTGATATATCAGTGAGAAGCCGTCTGTTTCCTGTCATATGCCTGGAACATCCGCTATCAAGATACCATACAGATTCCTCCAGTCCTTCATTTATTTGTACCTACATAAATAGATATTTACAATCTTTTGGTTTTTACCTTTAATTGGGTCCTCGGTCAATCAGTCCCTTAGGAATCCATATTTGAGTTATTCTGATGGACTTTCCATTTTGTGCCGTAATTAATGCGTATGACTTAGCAGACGACTTCCTGCTAGCCACTGATCCTTTAACTTTTGAAGAAGATTTTCTTTTAAAACTCCTTGACTTAGAGTCAGGTTTTAAATTACCAGACTTATTAGCTTTTTCTAGCTTATTCTTAATCCAGCTAACAGTCGGTGGAACATAAACTATTTCATTTTTGAAAGCAACTTCTTCATGAATATGATCAGATTCACTGTTAGTCATATTTCCCTTGACGAAACTTATTGGCTTACGTTTGTCATTTGGTTTTGACTTTTTGCATGACAGATTAGGGTCATTACTATCAAATCCCAATCCGGATCTAGATCTATCTGGTTTCAACATGCTGATCTGATATTTAACAACATCTCCTGATCTTGTCCATGCACTGACAATATAGTTTAATCTCTTGTTTTCAGATGAAAGAGTTTGAATCTGTTCTTTGAGCATCTCATTTTCAGATGAGATCTCTGTTAAGTTTTCATCAAAAACGTTTAGTTCAGATTCTTGGTTTGAAGAGAGAATAGTTGATTCATATTTAACTTTCATTTCATAAAAAGAGTCAGCTAACTTCTTGTATTCAATGGCCATTTCATTGAGTGTATTAGTTAACTCTTCGTTGGTAAATTCTGGTGCAGAGATATCATTTACCTTAGATTGGTCATCTGCCATCAAACAAGTTATGGCTTCATTCTCTTTTTCAGCAGGAGACTCCTCTGTATCGCTGTCAGCCCATCTGGACTTGTTCTGACTGCAAATGAATGGTTTCTGGTTCTTCTTTGCTTGAGAATTTGCACCGTAGATTTGGTTAAGCTTATCCCAGATCTCTTTAGCAGTGAAACATGACTTGATCTCACAGAACATATTCATGCTGAGCGACTGGTACAGAATATTCTTAGCAACATTGTCCAAGTTTGTTAGGATCGGGGACGCCCTTGGAGGACCGGGGTGTTTCCGGTTTTAGGAAGGGTGGCCTCTTACACAACACAACACACAATTTGGTGATAGTCCAGTTAGAGACTATAACCGTTCTTAACACTACACAGATTGTCACAGACTCTTGAACCGAGTTCAAGTGCGGAAATGTCCGTTTCAATCTGAAGCAACGAATACGATTTTAGATGATGTTTTAGAAGGAGTCGGTTTTATGGATATGAGTGACCGGTTTTAGGAGTATGATTGGTTTGAGGTTTAGGTTAAGTAAGCAAGAAATGAAAGCGAAAGAAAGAACACGAGACAAGGATTTGTTTATGGATGTTCGGAGCAAACCCTCCTACGTCACCCCTTCTTCTCAGGTTATGAGAAAGATCTCCACTAACTTTTATAGTTACAACAGACACTGCCGGTCGAGCCCAACTTCGCTACTCGCCGGTTACACCAAACTCACTCTTTGATGTAATACAACAACTCAACACAACACAATACAGAAAGCTTCCGGTTTTAGGCACACCAGTTTGGATTGTGAAAGTTTATCTCTCTAGAACTTATTGTTTTTATGATTCGTAATCTTGTAACTCGCACAACTTGTCAACTGCCTCTAATGAAGACGTTTCGTCTTGCTTTTATAGCTGAGAAGAGCTAACGGTCACTTTTCTTCTCTATCCTCTAGATTGGTTGATCATTATCACGCCGGGGCAGAGAGGTTGCTTGCACGCTTCACCTCTTGGACAGATCAATTTGGACACATGGCAGTCATGCACTTAGCCGGTTTGCATGTTGGACACATGGCAGACATGCTCTTAGCCGGTTTGCATGTTGGACACATGGCATACATGCTCTTAGCCGACCGCCTGCCTGACAGCTACCTGCTGCCTGGAGATTGCTTCTGGATTTAGACAAGCATGCCTGACAGCTACTTGGAGGTTGCTTCTGGATTTAGACAACTCATTTAATAACCGGATCTTGACAGCATTTAATCAACCGGAACATATTTATGACTGAGCGGCTCATTTAATAACCGGAACATATTTATGATTGGAGCGGCTCACTTAATAAATGGAACATATTTATGATTGGAGCGGCTCACTTAATAACCGGAACCGGAGCATTTATTATTGAGCGGCTGCATTTAATCAACCGGAACATTTATGACTGAGCGGCTGCATTAAGTATCGGTTGACCAATCCGGTTTGACTGAACTTTACTGACCGGTTCCGGACTCCTTGACTGAACTCCGGTTGACCAACCGGCTGACTGAGCTTCTTGGACGAACTGGTTGACCGATCTCCTAACTGAACTCCAGTTGACCAACCGGTTGACTGAACTTCTTGGCCAAACCGGTTGCTTTTACTTCAAACCGAAGTCAAACAACCGAACGGTATATATATATTTCCAACCGAATGGATTTTGCTCAATTTCCCTGAAATAACAAAACTTTAAATATTATTTGCAGCCAGTGGATTTGATCCCTAGTCACCTGTGTGACAGGCAAAGGTGTTAACCACTACGCTACAACAGCTTCTTGTTATATTTAAACCAATTAATATACTTGATATAACTTAGCGGTTTAACATATATATTTGAACTTAGTTTTATCTATTTATTAAACTTTTCATAAGTTATAACAATTATTTTCTATCAATTTCTCCCTTTTTGATTATTTAGAATAAATATTCAAAAATTGTAATGTGTGGCCGGTTTGAAAATTAACTTACTTAATTTTTCTTATCAATTTCTCCCTTTTTGATTATTTAGAATAAATATTCAAAACTTGTAATGTGTGGCTGGTTTTTAAAAAAAACTTATATTTGTTTGGCCGGTTTTAAAGAGCTTACACTTGTTTGGCCGGTTTTTGAAGAGCTTACACTTGTTTGGTCGATTTTTGAAGAGCTTACACTTGTTTGGCCGGTTTTTGAAGAGCTTACACTTGTTTGGCCGGTTTTTGAAGAGCTTACACTTGTTTGGCCGGTTTTTGGAAAAACGGTTTGGTTTAAGGAGATTTTTTTTTTTTTTTTTTTTTTTTTTTACAAATATTCTTCAAATTTTGTAATCTAACAATCCTAAAATATTTCTAAGGGAAGAAAACTTAGACTCGAGAAGTGGCTTTGTGAGGATGTTAGCCACTTCATTCTTGTTCTCTTCATGTGATGTGTTCGTCAGCAGCCGGCTGTCCGGATGCAATGCTGTCTCTTCCAAGATCCTGTCTTGATTTACCTGCATTCATAGACAATAGAGAATCTGGTCCCCATTTTTCTTTGGGTCCGTGGCTTATTAGTCCCTTGGGAATCCAGACTTTAATAAGTCGGATAACTTTCCCGGTTATGGTTCTAATTATTTTTCCGGTGCTTGGCTTGACATCTCTATGTCTTAAGAGTGCCTTATTTTGTGGTGACTTTTGATTAATTTTATGTGGGTGTGTATCAGTTTGTTTACCTACTGGCCGGTTGACTTTCCTTCTCTCAGGATGAAGCCATTTTTCCGAGTCAGTTGGACTTATATATTTTATTTCTTTTTCCGGTTTTAGATCACATTCTTCCTCATTGTCGGTTGATGAACTCTTGACAAATCTTATGAAAGGAAGATTGTCTTTTGTGAGTTTCATCCCGTTGGAATGCTTGTGAGTGGCGGATTTGTTATAACCAATACCAAATTTACATTTGGGATGTCTTTGGTAATTAGACATCTGGCTTACCGCTTCACTAGATCTCTTCCAAGAAGCCGTGACATATTTGATTCTCTCATTTTCTTCGGTTAACGATTGGACTGTCTCCTTGAGCTTCTCATTCTCTAAGGATAGTCCAACCGGTTCGTAAGTCTCGGTTCCGCTTGGCTCACCAGCGGTACCACTTGACTTTCCGGTTTCATATTTTGTTTGGGTCGGTATTAAAACAGACAATTTTTTGAACTCATCGACCATGTCGTTGAGTGCAATAACTAAGTCTTCTTTAGTAAATTCTTCAGAAAAAAAGTCGAATACCTCAGATTCTTTCTCCGCCATGAAGCATGCATCAACTTTATCATCGCCGTCGTTGGATGATGAGTCGTCTGAATCGCTGTCGGCCCATTTGATATTGATTTCATAAGCTATCAGAGCCTTATGATCTTTCCGGTTCTCCTTTATTTGGTCGCTTCCCTCACACAGTTGGATCAACTTCTCCCAAATTTCTTTAGCAGAAGAGCACAGCTTGATCTTACTAAACATGTTTTTGTCCAACGACTTGAACAAAATGTTTTTGGCAACATTATCCAAGTTATTCATCTTCTTATCTTCCGTCGTCCATTTGTATCTTGGCTTATCAATCTTTATCGGACCATCGATAATAACATACCACATGTCATCGTCTTGTGAGGCCAAATGCACTTCCATCCGTATCTTCCAATCAACATATTCTTCGATGCAGAACATGGGGGGCTCGTTGATGAAAGACATGATGATATTCGGTTGCTTAAGTGTTAAGAACCTCGCTCTGATACCACTTGTTAGGATCAGGGACGCCCTTGGAGGACCGGGGTGTTTCCGGTTTTAGGAAGGGTGGCCTCTTACACAACACAACACACAATTTGGTGATAGTCCGGTTAGAGACTATAACCGTTCTTAACACTACACAGATTGTCACAGACTCTTGAACCGAGTTCAAGTGCGGAAATGTCCGTTTCAATCCGAAGCAACGAATATGATTTTATATGATGTTTTAGAAGGAGTCGGTTTTATGGATATGAGTGACCGGTTTTAGGAGTATGATTGGTTTGAGGTTTAGGTTAAGTAAGCAAGAAATGAAAGCGAAAGAAAGAACACGAGACAAGGATTTGTTTATGGATGTTTGGAGCAAACCCTCCTACGTCACCCCTTCTTCTCAGGTTATGAGAAGGATCTCCACTAACTTTTATAGTTACAACAGACACTGCCGGTCGAGCCCAACTTCGCTACTCGCCGGTTACACCAAACTCACTCTTTGATGTAATACAACAACTCAACACAACACAATACAGAAAGCTTCGGTTTTAGGCACACCAGTTTGGATTGTGAAAGTTTATCTCTCTAGAACTTATTGTTTTTATGATTCGTAATCTTGTAACTCGCACAACTTGTCAACTGCCTCTAATGAAGACGTTTCGTCTTGCTTTTATAGCTGAGAAGAGCTAACGGTCACTTTTCTTCTCTCTCCTCTGGATTGGTTGATCATTATCACGCCGGGACAGAGAGGTTGCTTGCACGCTTCACCTCTTGGACAGATCAATTTGGACACATGGCAGTCATGCACTTAGCCGGTTTGCATGTTGGACACATGGCAGACATGCTCTTAGCCGGTTTTCATATTGGACACATGGCATACATGCTCTTAGCCGACCGCCTGCCTGACAGCTACCTACTGCCTGGAGATTGCTTCTGGATTTAGACAAACATGCCTGACAGCTACTTGGAGGTTGCTTCTGGATTTAGACAACTCATTTAATAACCGGAGCTTGACAGCATTTAATCAACCGGAACATATTTATGACTGAGCGGCTCATTTAATAACCGGAACATATTTATGATTGGAGCGGCTCACTTAATAACCGGAACATATTTATGATTGGAGCGGCTCACTTAATAACCGGAACCGGAGCATTTATTATTGAGCGGCTGCATTAAGTGTCGGTTGACCAATCCGGTTTGACTGAACTTTACTGACCGGTTCCGATCTCCTAACTGAACTCCGGTTGGCCAACCGGCTGACTGAGCTTCTTGGACGAACCGGTTGACCGATCTCCTAACTGAACTCCAGTTGACCAACCGGTTGACTGAACTTCTTGGCCAAACCGGTTGCTTTTACTTCAAACCGAAGTCAAACAACCGAACGGTATATATATATTTCCAACCGAATGGATTTTGCTCAATTTCCCTGAAATAACAAAACTTTAAATATTATTTGCAGCCAGTGGGATTTGATCCCTGGTCACCTGTGTGACAGGCAGAGGTGTTAACCACCACGCTACAACAGCTTCTTGTTATATTTAAACCAATTAATATACTTGATATAACTTAGCGGTTTAACATATATATTTGAACTTAGTTTTATCTATTTATTAAACTTTTCATAAGTTATAACAATTATTTTCTATCAATTTCTCCCTTTTTGATTATTTAGAATAAATATTCAAAAATTGTAATGTGTGGCCGGTTTGAAAATTAACTTACTTAATTTTTCTTATCAAAGTTGTTGGTCATCTTATCTTCAGTAGTCCATTCACTTCTTGGTTTTGAGAACTTTATGGGGTCATCGGTAATAACACTCCACATATCATAGTCAATAACAGCCAAGTGAGCTTGCATTTTATCATCCAACAATTGTAGTTGTCCTTTAACAAAAGAGGAATTTCATTGATGAAAGACATGCTTCGGGTTCTTGATGCTTGAGAATAGAAACAAGGCTCTGATACCAATTGATAGGATCGGCTTTATCGATAGAGACGGGGGTCTAACTAAGGATGAAGGTTTCTGAAAAACGGTTTGAAAGAAATCCTATTAGGGATTTAATTCGCTTTCTATTCTACGCAAACTTGTGTAAACACTTGAAATAGATTCAATGCGGAATTGTTTACTTGGGTTTGAAGTACAAGATGAAATATGAAAAGATGTCAGAAATGAAGAACACAACAGTTTGTTTATGGATGTTCAGAGAAACTCTCCTACGTCACCCCTTCTTCCAACCACCAGAATGATTCACTATAATATGCTTCGAATCAAATACAGTTTATACACACACTTAGCTCACTATTGAATAGAACACTTTCTGTTCAATTACAAGATGAAGAATATCACTCAGCTAAAGGTGTTTTGATTCTAGCTCTCTCTCTTGATTCACACACAGTACAATTAGAAAGAAGCTTCACAATATTCAAAGGCTTAAATTCTCTGTGGTTTCAGTAAGCAAGATTGACAAATAGCAGATGCTTTGTCCGTTGTCCTTAGGGTTTATTAAATACTGAGCATGAGGTAACGGTCGAATCTTCAAGAATGATACGTAGCACTCTTTCATTGGAAAGCCTCCATTGTACACAGTAGGATCTGAACACAAGGATCGTGGCCGTACATCACTGGTAGTGCGTCGAATATTCCATCAGGGATGTACCTGCAAAACAAGTAATATGAGGAAAATTCTCTTACGTGGCATTCCCTAATTGGATGTATATAACTGTTGTACTAATCTTCACTAAAAAGTGGAGCAGAAATAGGGTACAGCTATAGCACGTGGGTAGGTGAAATGCTAGATTCAAGCGTACTGCTTAAACTGAGCATTAGACGTATTTCAGTTAGACGGATTGTGAAAATCAGTCTAATGAAATAAGTCATCTCCTTCTAATAGAAAACGTCTATTAGACCGCCTAGTCTAATAGAATTAGACTTACGTCTAATTACAATAACCATTAGAATGCACGTCTAACTCCACTGAGTTAGACTGCACGTCTAATTCCGGTTCTACCTCAGACTTGTCTGAAGGAGTTAGACGCACGTCTAACTTTCACTTAATTAGACTACACGTCTAATTATCCAATAACCATTAGACTACACGTCTAATTCCAGTTCTACCTCAGACTTGTCTGAAGGAGTTAGACGCACGTCTAACTTTCACTTAATTAGACTACACGTCTAATTATCCAATAACCAATTGACTACACGTCTAATTCCTGTTCTACCTCAGACTTGTCTGAAGGAGTTAGACGCACGTCTAACTTTCACTTAATTAGACTACACGTCTAATTATCCAATAACCATTAGACTACACGTCTAATTCCGGTTCTACCTCAGACTTGTCTGAAGGAGCTAGACGCACGTCTAACTTTCACATTCTATTAGACTGCACGTCTAACTCCACTGAGTTAGACTACATGTCTAATTCCGCATAAATTAGACTACCCGTCTAATTATAAATATATTAGACTACACGTCTAACTCCGATGAGTTAGACTGTACGTCTAATTCCGAATATCAATTAGACTACCCGTCTAATTACAAACACATTAGACTTTACGTCTAATTTCGTGTATTCATTAGACTATCCGTCTAATTCTTTACACTTATTAGACTACCCGTCTAATTACAAACATATTAGACTTACGTCTAATTCCGTGCATTCATTAGACTACACGTCTAACTCCGATGAGTTAGACTGTACGTCTAATTATATGCATTAGACTTACGTCTAATTCCGTGTAACTATTAGACCATCCGTCTAATTACACGTCTATTAGACTACACGTCTAACTCCGATGAGTTAGACTGTAAGTCTAATTTTATGCAATGAAAGCCAAAATCAGTCTAATGACCCTCATTTGATCCAAGTCTTATGACATATTATTTCAATATACCTGTATCAAAAATCATAAGTTATTTCATCATCAAAATTTCAGTGGTTAAATTATTTCAACACTTAGTCAAAATAATTTGACCCAACAGATGATGTAGCAACATGAACACAACAACAAAATAAACTAATTTTTCTTATTTATTCCTTGATCCATGTCTTGTACGAAACTATGGACTCAAATGAATTTCTCAGGGATGTCATGCATAAATACTTTACAAAGACACCCTTAGAAGAAGAACCTCAATCCAATGTGGTGGTGGTTACTATACATCCTCAACCCACAAAGTTATAGTTGAAACACTACCCAAAGTGGTGGCGTTTACAAGTCTTGTCAGACTAGGCTCGAGCGTTAGGGTAAGAAAAGATGCCTCAATTAGAACAAAATCTAAAAGGAAGTTTATAGCTTAATCACCACCCAAAGTGGTGGTTGGGGTAGGAAAAGATGCCCAAAAGAGAACACAACAACCGAAGAAGATGATTAAGCAACTTCAGACATCGGTTCAAGTTGAAACACCACCCAAAGTGGTGGTGGTTGTTATAGAAACTAAACCCATAGAGGTTGGAGTTGAAACACCACCCAAAGTGAGGGTGACTATTGCCATAGGAACTCAACACGTAGAGGTTGAAGTAGTAAAAGAATCCCCACTCCTACTTAGAACACAACTTAAAAGAAATTTTAAGATTAAGAATCGGGCAGCGGTTCGAGTTGAAACACCACCCGAAGTGGTGGTGGTTGGCATAGATCCTCAACCCATAGATGTTGGAGTTGAAACACCACCCGAAGTGGTGGAGGTTGTTGCCATAGAACCTCAACCCGTAGAGGTTGGAGTAGCAAAATAATCCCCAATCAGAAAACAACCTAATAGGATTAAAAAATCTGCGTCGGATCTTTTCTCTCCACACATGGCAATAACTTTGAAGAAATATGCCAAAATGTTCGAATCGTTCCAAATATCTAACAAAGAAAAATTCGTTGTGGAGTTAATTTTTGCAGATTTGGACTTAAGGTAACATCTTTAGAACTCTTCATAGTCATTATAATGTTTTCTTAACTCTTATCAGAATATGTTTTCTTGATTTGTCTTTGTAGAGAAGTTTTATTTCAAAGCGAGCGAGTCACTCTGACCAGACTTCATATGCTTTCAATGAAAAATATATGTGGATTGTGGAATAATTGATGCATGGAACCAAATTATCAATTTCAAGAGTAGTAAATATCCCAACAACATCCGGAGAATTTGCTTCTCTACATCAACATATGTAAGTTTTTTTATATGATTATTATCTTTGTTTTTTAATACGATGTTTATTTCTAGAGTACACATCCTTATGAAATTGTTTTCCCATTTCAATTCAAAACAAAATTAAATTATTTCATTTATCATCTAAAGACTTAAAGAGAGCAGACCTTGTGAGTAACCTCTCCAATATTTTAGAACATTCTCATTTTTCAAATACTTAACTATATGATATTTTAAATAAAATGGTATTTTTTTGCAGATCTTCTTCCTATTTTAGAACATTCTCATATTTATGTTTTCTGCATCAACTTGAAAAAAAATAAATACAAATAATTGACAACCTTTCATTGTAAAAATATATATATTTAAAACAATATTATTTGAAAGTATCTTCTAAATTAGTATTATTTTTTTTAAATTTAAAATAAATTTATAATTTCAAAATAGATAATTATTTTATTTTTTGGGAAAAAAAATATAATTATTTATTAAATGCTTAAGTTGAATTTGACTATAAACAAATATATTTCAACAATATAATACTTGGTAAAGTAGTTTTTAAGTTTACTTTTTTTTTTTATTTTATATTTTATTTTGAGATTTAGTGTTTGAATCTTACTAATTCATATTTTATATTTTTAATGGCGAAACACATAAGTAAAGAAATTAACTCTGTTAATTTTTTTTTTCATTAATTTTTTAAATATAACACATTTTTGACAACTTCATAAGTTTAAATAGAATATTTCAAACACATGAATATATTTCAAAAGTCTCACACACACATATATGAATTATGCTAATTTATCGACATACATGTGATTGAATGAGCTTAGGATATATGTAGAAAGAAAAAAAGAATGAAAAAATTGAGTATTATTCCTATTAAACAGATGGAAAAGTAATAGGATTGATGAAAATTGCAGATATTTATAGCTACATTAATCATGATAATCCTATATATACAATACCAAAGGAGCAAGCCCTCCACTAGTTTAACCCAAAAAGAAATAAATTAATTTTTATAATATTTTTTTTTAAACATTTAAAATTTATAAAAATAAAGTAGAGATATTTTAGTATTTTAATTGATAACTGATGTAATTTGATGTTTAAAAATTAGGGATGACCATTAGACAAATCGGGTGGGGAATGAATTTATCATCCTTGTCTCATTCTATTTCGAGTATTTTATTTTACTACCATACTCGTCCCGTTTGGTTTCGAAAAATTCCCGCAAGACACTGTCATACAGATTTTCTAAAAAAAATCTTTACAAAGAAATAAACTTAAAATTTTATAAAATACGAATAATAAATAAATTTATTGATAATGTTATATATTTATAAAAAAAAATTGGGATAACAGATTAAGCATATAACCCACAAACACACTTAAAAATTTAAGCAGACACTCGAACTTGCAGCTTAACTGGCTCAAAACCAGAATCTTAGGGTGTGAATATACATCTCTTATCCGCTAAATTAGAAGAGGTGATATATTATATATTTAAATTGGATAGAATCGGGCGGGGGACACCAATTCAATCCCTGATAAACTACCGGTTAAATTGAGGAAAAACCTCCCTAACAAATCAATTTGAATAAAAAATCATAGGACGGAATATAATTTTCAGTGATGAGATAAAAACAAAAATTATAAAAAAATACTATATAAAATTTAAAAAATCTAAAAAGCCAATATCAATCCAACTCTAATAGAGTAATGAAGTTTTCTAAATTTAAAAATTAAACAACTTTTTTTGTGTTAAAAATACTTATATGTTTTTGTTATATTTAATGGATTATTTTTATTTAATATGAAATATATAGTTTTGTTGTCTGATTAAGACCACAATATAATTTTTGAGGTTTTCAATTTTTATTTGATATGGATTTATAAAAAATAAATAAATTAGTATGATTAATTATATTATTGTGATGTGAGATTAATCATGGGAGTTATTAATATGAAAAATATATAAAAGAAAAGCTTTAAAGGCATCTAACTTCTAAATGATCAAATACTTAAGAAAAATATAATAATGGTTATTATATATTCATTTCCCTGTTGCAATGATTTTGTGAAATATGTAAATATATTTTAATCTGATCTTATGACATGGAGTGACGGACAACCACTCTTATTTTTTTTATTTGGGTTCGTTGAAGATATCTAAATTCCTACCTGCCTTCTTTAATAAGTTTGTTAGTGGTCGGCTTCAATAATAAATTTGATTGTGTATGGTTTTGAAGAAAATAAATATCTTGCAAATAAAATTTAAGACAAAAAAATATCTAAGTTCCTGAACAACATGATTTGATTTAACCCTAAAATGATGATTTGAGTAACATCATTTTACTTTTTAGGAAAATCAGTTTCCTTCGACTACTTCCAAATTTGTCGAAAATACTAACAAAAGGTAAATTCCCGAACACGATCTTCCTGTAGTTAGATTTATCCCGAATATTGTCATGTTCGGGAACTTGATTTACTGTTTGGAAATATTTTTTATTTATGTTTCTGGATCTATATCCATTTACAAAAACCTTAATTGAGGCACTAATGAAACTACTTTTAGTCACACATTTAGAAACAAAAACCTAAATATTAGAATAGATCTACTAATACTATTTTTTTTTGGAAAAATCTACTAATATTATTGATATTGTGCTACACATTTTAATCAAGTCATGTGTTTGTTTTGGTAATTACAGTTTAATGATAATAACTTTTAATACTAACAAATTTGAGTTATAGTGGAAAATCTTAAACTAATTTGCAAATCTGGCCAAAGTTATATAGATTTGTAAATTTGACCAAAATTATCTTAAACTAATTTGTTCAATTTCCAGTTATTTTCACCAAATCCTATTTTCTTTTATATTATATTTTATCCAAGACTTTTTGGATTTTACAGTTATATAGTTATAGAAATGGTACCAACATGCACTTATACATGGCTAGAATTGGCACAAACATTCAATTTTTAGTTATATAGGTTCTAAAATTTTGTACCAATGTTACATTTTGGCCATAATCGAGACCATTTTGTCCAAAACATGACCATGTTTAGGATTATTTGTCTAAATAAAACTTACATTTTTATCTGTTAATCGCGGTTCATTTAACTTTTTTGGCTAAGTGTTCAAATAAAACATGAATTTTTAGCACTTTTATATTTGTTAATCGTGGTTCATTTATCTATTTTTTGTAGAGTATATAAATGGAACCGTCGGCCCTCGACAATAGATTTGTCATTGTTCTCCATAACTGCTACAACTGATGATCAAGCATGTGCAATTCCATCAGCTCCCTCCACACCCTCGACTCCCTCAGTTTCAACACCCTCCACTCCCTCAACTCTAACTCCCTCCCCAAAATTATTAGTCACAATATTTTCTTGATTAAGACCTCGTAAATGAGACTTTTGAATCTACTTCAACAATTGACATATGAACAAAAAAAAGTCATGAATGCCATAGGCTTCAGAGGACTTCTTTCACTTTATCTTTCAAACTGTCCAGGTGAACTCTCTCGGCACTTCATTAGATTACTCGACTGTAGTAGGTGTGCGATCATTCCACGTAATGACGAGGAAGTCAAAATTGATGAAGATGATGTTCAATACATACTAGAAATCCTTAAAGGGGATATTGAAATTATTGAGTTACTTGGAAACGAGACAATGTACCCCAAATATTATGAACAAATGAGATAGTGGAGGAGATGACGGGGATTGAAACAAAACAACGGCGGTCCTAAAACAACCGAAATGTCGTAGAAGATTCTAAACAACAAAGCAACTAATAATAATTTTAAGATAGACTTTATAGTCTATGTTGTCAACATCTTTCTCTAGACCTCACAAAATCAACAATGCAGGTATATAGTCCTTCTCAAAACTTACATTCTAAAGCACCATTAAATGATATACACTTCTTTTACCCAATTTTTGTACCCGCAGGTATAAAATCCTAAAATTTATATTTAATGTCAATAATATCTGAAAGTTGAATTGGTGCCGATTCATAATTAATGACTTAGTTGATGATTGCAAGAAGTAAAAGATTAATGATAAGAGTCATTTCCATGGACCACATACATTTATCATTGTAAGTAATCTTTGTTAGTACTTTAATTTGGTGGTTTATTCAAATATAAATGTAAATATTCTAACTTATTGATTATTGTTTCAGTTATGCTACATGGATAGGGTTTTAGACCCTAAAATCCAACTCTATCTACCTTAAGAACAACAATTTTCAATATTGTCATGTTCAAATGATAATAAGATGAAAAGTATGATGAAAATGGAAATCAAACGAGGAGGATTCAGATTTGTAAGGGATGTTGGACGCCTTCCACTTCCAAGTACCCCCTAGTATGAGCCTGAGACGGTGGCAGATCAGGTGCAAATAAGGTGGAGGAGCCTTAGATTGTAAAGGCAACGCCTCAAATTGTAGAGGATGAGCCTCTAATTGCAAAGGATGAGCCTTAGACCGCGCCAATATTAACCTCCTCCATCGTTAGAAATGCATTAGACACTATTTCTATATCTATAAAGAACATGCCTAGATCTGCACAAAATATGGCAAAAGCCACACAAGTGTTGGATGATGATAAAATCGGCTTTATCGATAGAGACGGGGGTCTGGCTAAGGATGAAGGTTTATGAAAAACGGTTTGAAAGAAATCCTGTTAGGGATTTAATTCGCTTTCTATTCTCGCAAACTTGTGTAAACACTTGAAACAGATTCAAGGCGGAATTGTTTACTTGGGTTTGAAGCACAAGATGAAATATGAAAAGATGATAGAAATGAAGAACACATCAGTTTTTTTATGAATGTTCAGAGAAACTCTCCTACGTCACCCCTTCTTCCAACCACCGAAAGGATTCACTATAATATGGTTCGAATCAAATACAGTATACACACACTTAGCTCACTATTGAACAGAATACTTTCTGTTCAATTATAAGATGAAGAATATCACTCAGCTAAAGGTGTTTTGATTCTAGCTCTCTCTCTCGATTCAAACAAAATACAATCAGAAAGAGCTTCACAATATTCAAAGGCTTGAATTCTCTGTGGTTTTAGTAAGCAAGATTGGCAAGTAACAGATGCTTCGACCGTTGTCCTTAGGGTTTATTCAATACTGAGCAGGAGCTAACGGTCGAATCTTCAAGAATGATACGTGGCACTCTTCCATTAGAAAGCCTCCATTGTACACAACAGGATATGAGCACAAGGATCGTGGCCGTACATCACTGGTAGTGCGCCGAATATTCCAACAGGGATGTACCTGCAAAACAAGTAATGTGAGGAAAATTCTCTTACGTGGCATTCACTGATTGGATGCATATAACTGTTGTACTAATCTTCACTAGAAAGTGGAGCAGAAGTAGGGTACAGCTATAGCACGTGGGTAGGTGAAATGCTAGATTCAAGCGTACTGCTTAAACTGAGCATTAGACGTATTTCAGTTAGACGGATTGTGAAAATTAGTCTAATGAAATAAGTCATCTCCTTCTAATAGAAAAACGTCTATTAGACCGCCTGGTCTAATAGAATTAGACTTGCATCTAATTACAATAACTATTAGACTGCACGTCTAACTCCACTGAGTTAGACTACACGTCTAATTCCGGTTTTACTTCAGACTTGTCTGATGGAGTTAGACGCACGTCTAACTTTCACTTAATTAGACTACACGTCTAATTATCCAATAACCATTAGACTACACGTCTAATTCCGGTTATACCTTAGACTTATCTGAAGGAGTTAGACGCACGTCCAACTTTCACTTAATTAGACTACACGTCTAATTATCCAATAACCATTAGACTACACGTCTAATTCTGGTTCTACCTCAGACTTGTCTGAAGGAGTTAGACGCACGTCTAACTTTCACTTAATTAGACTACACTTCTAATTATCCAATAACCATTAGACTACACGTCTAATTCCGGTTCTACCTCAGACTTGTCTGAAGGAGTTAGACGCACGTCTAACTTTCACTTAATTAGACTACACGTCTAATTATCCAATAACCATTAGACTACACGTCTAATTCCGGTTCTACCTCAGACTTGTCTGAAGGAGCTAGACGCACGTCTAACTTTCACATTCTATTAGACTGCACGTCTAACTCCACTGAGTTAGACTACATGTCTAATTCCGCATAAATTAGAATACCCGTCTAATTATAAATATATTAGACTACACGTCTAACTCCGATGAGTTAGACTGTACGTCTAATTCCGAATATCAATTAGACTACCCGTCTAATTACAAACACATTAGACTTTACGTCTAATTCCGTGTATTCATTAGACTATCCGTCTAATTCTTTACACTTATTAGACTACCCGTCTAATTACAAACATATTAGACTTACGTCTAATTCCGTGCATTCATTAGACTACACGTCTAACTCCAATGAGTTAGACTGTACGTC
Source organism: Impatiens glandulifera (assembly GCF_907164915.1). NCBI lineage: Eukaryota > Viridiplantae > Streptophyta > Magnoliopsida > Ericales > Balsaminaceae > Impatiens > Impatiens glandulifera. The sequence goes on from NW_025919018.1 coordinate 31,422, forward strand.
TAATTATATGCATTAGACTTACGTCTAATTCCGTGTAACTATTAGACCATCCGTCTAATTACACGTCTATTAGACTACACGTCTAACTCCGATGAGTTAGACTGTAAGTCTAATTTTATGCAATGAAAGCCAAAATCAGTCTAATGACCCTCATTAGATCCAAGTCTTATGACATATTGTTTCAATACACCTGTATCAAAACTCAAAAGTTATTTCATCATCAAAATTTTAGTGGTTAAATTATTTCAACACTTAGTCAAAATAATTTGACCCAACAATTTCCCCCTTTTTGATGAAGAAATTGCAAACCTGCATACATATATCAAACCATGCATTCATCATATATATAAACAGATTCATTTGCATGCAAGTAAGTCATTCAAAAATTATCCAAGTTAATCACATATGAGTGTTTTCAGAAGAAACACACAAAACATTGTTCAATGTAACCAAAATAAATTTACCAAAAACATCATGAAAACATTAAAAAAAAAGACTTCAAAAAGACATTTAATCACTATTCTTCTTCTTCTTCTTCTTCTTCCTGGTCATAACTTCTGAGAGGATAGACTTCAACCTAGGATAGACTTCTAATCTCGTGACCTCACACTTCGATCAATCAAACATCTCATTCACATATTTAACCACCAATTCCAATTGACCTATAATCTCGTGAGCTTATTATCATTTATTACTGAGCTCTTATCCCTCAACAAGCCAGCCACCAATTTTAATCTTTATCGACCTCTTATCTCTTGGAAAACCAATCACCAATGACAATCGATCTTACATTTCATGACCTCACACTTTTACATTCTTCTGAGCTCTCGATAAACCAATCACCATTCACAATCGAACTCTAATCTCGTGACTTTACGTTCATTTGTTACCGTCCTCTTATCCATCGATAAACCAATCAATAATTCCAATTTATCTCTCATGTTGTGACCTCATTACTTTCACACGTCTCTTATCACTCACCAAACCAATCACCAATCTCAATTAACCTCTTCATCTCGTGACATCACACACTTTCACACGTCTCTATCCCTTGGAAAATCAACCACCAACCACCAATCACAATAACATTTTTACACAACTCTCTTATCCCTCGACAAACAACCATCGATCTAAATCGACCTCTTATCCCTCAGTAAACCAACCATCAATCCTAATGTTATCTGTCTCTTATCCATCGAAAAACAACCACTAATCTCAATCGACCTATTATACCCTTACTAACCAACCATCAATCTCAAACAACTTTTAATCTCATGACCTCATGGTATTTTATTATCGGTCTCTTATCAATCGAAAAAAACAACCACTAATCTCAATCGTCCTATTATCCCCTTACTAACCAACCACCAATCTCAACAAACTTTTAATCTCATGACCTCATGGTATTTTATTATCGGTTTCTTAATAGATCGACAAACTACATGCCGATCACACTTTCACACATCTATTAACCCTCGGTAAACCAATCACCAATTCCAATGTTACCGGTCTCTTATCTCTATATTAGTTATTTATTTAATAAAAATTCACCTTATTGTAATGGTTCGGTGGTTGGATGTAGAGGAGGGAAGAACAATGTAAAATGATTCAAAAACAAAGTAGAAAAACAAATCATTCACCCAACTAAATGGTCAGATTTCAGAAATAAAAAACCTTTTTTTATTTGCTTAGATCCTTACTTTACATATAACTATAACTTTCAAAATAATACCATCAAAATCTTAAATGTGAAGACATGATTTCTTCAACAAACTAAAAGTGTGATCTTCAAAATAGAATGAATCAAATGGTTACCAATGTTAGATATTCTCAAAACGTGTCTAAAACATACAAACTGCATTTCGAACAAAACAAACAAACACATCTGAAATTTCATAACATTCTTTTTTCCTTTTTCTAACTCTAAATTCAATCTTAGACCGTTTTAAAATAATATACATAACCAGATACATTCTAAACCTGTGTACACAGCCATATAGATAATTTCTAAACCAATATACACAACCAAATGCATCACTTCAAACATACTCCAAATATCATCACATATTCAAACAAAACGAACCGATTTTGAACAAATCAAAAACTATGATTTCTAAACGGGTTCCTTTTCACATTCTGGATTGTTTTCAAACATTGATTACAACATATCTAGCACTTTGGGGAAAAAAACAACAACAATACAAATTGAAATACAAAACCTGCACGGCCTATTCAAACATTTGAAATCATACCTTTTGCGTTTAGCTTGTTTCAGACCTCCAAATTAAATCAAAATCATTTAATAGCATATTTATGAGTGAATTACATCAACATATCCAACGAAAAGGATGGACATATTGCACAAAAAAATACTATTTTTCTTTCAATTTTTTTTTTTACATTCAAAAAGCCGACATTCAAAATAAATGAAATTAGAGGTTTATAACACTTAAAATAAAAAAGAAGCATTTAGTTCCCTAGTCTCAAGATATAAACAAACTCCTCTCTATCTAGTAGTCTCCTAAAAAAATGTTCATCTTTTTTCCGTCATGACCTCTCCTTTTAATCTACCCCCTTCAAAGCAGCTTGACCATTTGATTTTGCAAATCAAATGTTGTTTTGTCCTCTTTATGAAAGGGGATCCTGAGGGTTATGATCAAAAGCATCAGGGGAGGAAAAAGAGCAAACAAAGACGAAATGGGAAATGAACGCGCCTTCCTCGTGTTTCTTGCGTCTGAGAGTTTGCCAAGGGAAGATGATTGCAATCTCTTGGAAGCGTCCAATAGAGAAAAGAACAAACTTATGCAAGTTATCAGTAGCGTGGTCCTCAGTCCTTCGGTCCCATGGGGGAGATCGGTTGTCCACTAGTCTTTTCGCTTGCCCCTTTGATCGATCGTTGCTCCATCTCTTTTCGCCTCAAATCACCCTAAGATCACCTACGTCCATCTTTCTCTCTCTTTTCAATTTCATCAGGTCTAGATGATTTCATCCATATCAAATCCCCTCTCAAAGCTTTGTTTGGTTTAGAGGGGTCTGGTTATTTTCCATGTCCATGCCCCGATTGGTTTAGGGATTTAAGTGATATTCCTTACCTAGGTCCCATTTGACCTGGTGCTCATTGTCACGGCCCAATCTTCCTAGCTCAAGAAGAGGAGGCTTAAGGAGAATGTCACGACCCAATCTTCCTGGCCCAAGAAGAGGAGAATGCTTAAGCCCAACACAAGAAGATTATAGCTGGAAGGCAGGTGCTTGATTAACGCATCACTAATTGAGAGTTGAAAGGCATGTCCTTGATTAGCGCATCACTAATTGATACTTAAAAGAAATGTCTTTGATTAGTCCATCACTAATTGACAATTAGAAGGAATTCCTAAATTAGTGCATCACTAATTCACACTTATAAAGAATGCCCTAAATTAGTGTGTTATTAATGTAACTAGCATTTATCCCGTGCATTTTTATGAGTAATAATATAAAAAATCATGAAAAAATATTACGGTAAAATTTTATGGGCGGGTCAACCCACAATCCGACTCAAGTGTTTATTTACTTTCACATATATCCAAATTAACCATACTTCTCGACCCGACAATCCTGACACTTTAAAAATTAAGCATCATTATATATATATATATATATATAGTTAGTTAAAAATTTGAACTTATATGGTTAAAATGTCACGCGTTTATCAAAATTTGGGTTGAATTTAAAAATAAAGTATTATTAGCCTAGTTGGTTAAAATGTTGTACTTGTTTTGTTAGGTTGCAAGTTCGAACCATACTTATAGCATTTTTAATTTTATTTTTAACCGTTTTAAGTTTATGGGCGGGTCAACCCACAATCCGACTCAAGTATCCATTTACTCTCACATATATCCAAATTAACCACAGCTCTCGACCCGGCAATTCGGACACTTTAAAAATTAAGCATCATTATATATATATATATATTAGTTAGTTAAAAAGTTGAACTTATATTGTTAAAATGTCACGCGTTTATCAAATTTTGGGTTGAATATAAAATATAAAGTGTTATTAGCCTAGTTGGTTAAAAGGTTGTACTTGTTTTGTTAAGTTACAGGTTTGAACCATACCTATAGCTTTTTTAATTTTATTTTTAACTGTTTTAAGTTTATGGGTGGGTCAATCCACAATCCGACCAAAGTATCTATTTACTCTCACATATATCCAAATTAACCACAGCTCTCGACCCGGCAATCCGGACACTTTAAAAATTAAGCATCATTATATATATATATATAGATTAGTTAGTTAAAAAGTTGAACTTATATTGTTAAAATGTCACGCGTTTATCAAAATTTTGGGTTGAATTTAAAATATAAAGTGTTATTAGCCTAGTTGATTAAAAGGTTGTACTTGTTTTGTTAGGTTGCAAGTTCGAACCATAGCTATAGCATTTTTAATTTAATTTTTAACCGTTTTAAATTTATGGGCGGGTCAACCCACAATCTGACCCAAGTATCCATTTACTCTCACATATATCCAAATTAACCACAACTCTCGACCCGGCAATCCGGACACTTTAAAAATTAAGCATTATTATATATAGAGAGATGTCTAGAATTAGTCCTATAAATACATGTGAGGTATTACATTGTAAATCACCAAGTATTCAAGTGATATAATATTATTCTTTGTAAGAGTTTACTCTCTCTCTAGAATTCTTGTGTCAATTCTATTAAACGTCAAGTGTTGCGTCGAGTAAGGCTGACTAGTTACTCGTTCTTACGAAGATCGTAACTAGTGCCCGAGTAACTAGTGCCGCACGGATCGTCAGTAAAAAGACTGAGCCCGTGACAATTGGTATCAGAGCTGAAATGACGAAAAGATCAGATGAAAGTTCAAAGGTCGTGGACGAAGTAGAGAATCTTCCCCACGAGACCGGAGAAGATGGTAGGAACTCTCGCAAAGTTCAGGCGGGAGGAACCAAAGCTACCAAAGAAAGAGAAAAATCAAGAGATGTTATCGTTGACATTATCGCCAGATTGGAGAAGGAAGAGCTCACCGTGGCATACAGACAAGATAATGTCGGGGACCTAGAGGAACGCATTGCCGAGCTTGAGAAGGAGAGAGACGAGCTCCGAGGAGGAATGCAAGGTGCCCTGAACGAAGGCTTGTCCAAATATCAAGAGCAAGCTCAGATCGTGGAGCAGACCCTCCTTGGTGAAATCAGTACCTTGACTGAAAAACTCGAGGTAATGACTTCTAAGTTACAAGCTACCGAAGAGGATGTGGCGTTACTCAAGATGGCGGTTGCGCAAGAGTGTGGACGCGCGCCTGTAGGAGTCACCAATCCGATAAGGATAGACGTTCCAAGGCCTAAAGCATATTTAGGCGATAGGAATGCGAAAGAGATCGACAACTTCTTATGGAGTCTAGACCAATATTTTAAAGCACTCGGCCTAGTAGAAGAGGCGAGGAAGATAGATACAGCCACGACATACCTAGAAGACACTGCAATGTTGTGGTGGAGGCGAAAGAGTAGCGACATTGAAAGAGGTACGTGTTCTATCAATACCTGGGGTGAATTCAATGAGGAACTCAAGAGACAGTTCTATCCTGAAAACGCCATTCGAGAAGCAAGGGCCAAGTTACGGCGGCTCTCACAAAGAGGGAGTATCAAGGAGTATATCAAGAAGTTCATCGCTACTCTCCTTGAGATCCCTAACTACTCAGACGATGAAGCCTTGTTCGCCTTCACTGATGGTCTACAAATATGGGCGAAGTTGGAGTTGGAACGGCGTGGTATCAAAGATCTAAGCTCCGCTATTGTCGTGGCTTAATCTCTTGTCGAAATAAGAAGACAATAGAAACCAAAGTCGACCTACGAGAGGAATGACAATGGGGAAAATGGTGGAGACCATATTTATAACAATGAAGACCCAGTTAAGTTTATTAAATCCAATAGTAAAGGAGATCGGGACGAGAAACGTGGAGAGAAACCCCAGATAAAGTGTTTCTTTTGTGAAGGGCCGCACAAAGCAAGAGAGTGCCCTATGAAGAACAAACTATCAGCATTGATGGAGGAGCAAGAACGCCTTCACGATGAAGCTCGATTGGGGTCATTAAACCTTATTAGTGCCGTTACAGCAAAGTTTGATGAGCCAAAGTCCGCGAAGAAAGGACGTCTATTTGTGGAAACTAAAGTAAGAAACCACATGGTTAAAGCTTTGTTGGATACGGGAGCCAATAACAATTTTTTAGAGGTAAAGGAGGCGGGAAGACTAGGGATCAGGTACACTAAGGAGCAAGGATGGCTTAAAGCAGTCAACTCGGCACCAAGTGCAACTTATGGAGTTGCTCGTAATGTAAAGATCAACTTGGGGGAGTGGACTGGCCTTCTAGATTTCTCCATTATTGACATGGACGACTACAAAATGGTTCTCGGCATAGAGTTCCTAGACAAGGTAAATGTCATCCTACTCCCTTCTGTCAATATGATGTACATTCTAGAGCAAGGTAATACTCGTACAATACCTTTAAAAAGAGAGGGCAAGAGAGAAACTAGGCACCTATCTACCATGCAACTCTCAAAAGATGCGGAGAAGACCTACCCATCATCTTTTGTCATTGTGAAAGAAGATGAGAAAACTGCGTCTAAAGAGAAGATACCTCCAGAAGTTGTAATTGTCCTAGAGAAAGGTCACGATGTAATGGCCGTTGGATTATCAAAGAAATCCCACCATAAGAGAGAGGTGGATCACAGAGCAGAGTTAGTCAAATGTACTAAACCATCGGCGACGGTTCTTTATCGCATTAAACCTCCTAAATTGGAGGAATTGAAGAGGCAACCAGAGGAGTTTCCCTTCAAGAAAGAGAAGTGCGAATTAGTCAAGACTGCCAAAAGAATGAAGAAATGGGAGGACAAGAAGAGAAGACACTTGGAGTTCGGAGGAACCCGAGTGATAATAAAACTTCTCCTCCATCAAGAGAGACGATTTTCCAAGGTTCACAAGGGGCTTATGAGGAAATACGAAGGCCCTTTCTTAGAGAAGAAATGGGTTGGAAAGCCAGCATGTCGCTCAAAACTTTTATCTTATGTGGAGACACCATCCAAGCATACAAGGAGGAAGCGACGAGGACGTCGCCAGATTGAGTGAAGGAGAATGTCACGGCCCAATCTTCCTAGCCCAAGAAGAGGAGGCTTAAGGAGAATGTCACGACCCAATCTTCTTGGCCCAAGAAGAGGAGGAGGCTTAAGCCCGCTTAATCCCAACGCAAGGAAGATTCTAGTTGGAAGGCAGGTGCTTGATTAACACATCACTAATTATGAGTTGAAATGCATGTCCTTGATTAGCGCATCACTAATTAATACTTAAAAGGAATGTCCTTGATTAGTCCATCACTAATTGACAATTATAAAGAATCACTAAATTAGTGCATCACTGATTGACACTTATAAGGAATGCCCTAAATTAGTGTGTCATTAATGTAATAATTAGAATTAGTCCTATAAATACCTGTAAGGTATTACATTGTAAATCACAAAGTATTCAAGTGATATAATATTATTCTTTGTAAGAGTTTACTCTCTCTAGAATTCTTTTGTCAATTCTATTAAACGTCGAGTGTTGCGTCGAGTAAGGCTGACTAGTTACTCGTTCTTGCGAAGATCGTAACTAGTGCCGCACGGATCGTCAGTGAAAAGACTGAGCCTGTGACATTACGACCAAATTTTTTAAAATGCGTGTCCAAGTTTGATAAAATAGACACCACATCTACAAACAACCTAATTTATAATTTTACTCAAACTCGTTTTTTATTTAGAAATACTTTAAATGATGGATAGATAAAATATAGTGATCATATGATCGATTATACCCCAATTCTAGTGCTCGTTGGTTGCCTTGTTAGAGGGTTTAGATCTTGAAAGATGACAACTTTGTATCATCCGTGGAAAGTGGTAGGATTGAATTTTAATTATGACCAAGGTGTTGACTGGTGACGCAAGTGTCTTATCTGGTTATGAATGTCGAGACATTACGAAACGCTGCACGAGGTTCACGTCAACTTTCAGACGAATGAAAACAATGCATTAATCTCAAATTATTACGGTTTAGAGACCAACTATGTGAGATAGCCAACATGTTTTCATTATTTTGCGGATCAATGAACATTGTGTATCGATCTCAAGCTTTTATGGTCTGAAGACCACATATGTGAGATAATTGAAGAGTGGCGTCTGTGTGCAGGTGGATGTCTTACATATACCTTAATTTCACGCTACTATATTCGGTAGACCAACTGCGTGAAATAGTCAAAGGGTTAATGACCTTCTTCGGGTGGGTGACTACATCATATTAACCTCACGATCCTAGTTCCGAGTGCATATTTAATTAGTCCAAGTGTACATGTTTAATTAGTTTGAGTTACGTGATAAAATTCGTGAGAGAACTAGAGGTTTACGTCTGCTTGGAAGATTGACGTCTGAATAATTTTACCAATCTTGTGATTGTGTAGCTCGGGGAGCCATGCGCCTAATCACACAAGAGTGGTTTGGGTTGCGTCACTTACACTATGAGCGACTTACTATTTAATATTTGCAACTGTTTCATGCCTTGGTGAAGAACTTTTGTAGAAAGAAATCTTCGATGATTGTTGGCTTACAAATCTCATAAAGGCCTAGTAATATGGGGCTCATAGGGCATAATCCTAAATAGATTGTCTTGAACCTTTTCATAACTTTTTCATTTTGAATTTTTTAATTTTCGGGTCGTGATAATCTTATTTTTTATTTGAGAAAGCATTTTTCATCATGACTTCGGTTTTTCTTTTTTTTTTATGAAGACATTGACGCTTTATTTTTTTGGAAAATGCTCTTAATGCATGACTTGGTTTTTTTTTTCTTTTTGGAAAATTCTCCTAGTGCATGACTAGGGGAGTTTTTTCTTTTTTATTTTTAAGATTTTGTCGATTCATTTATTTTGGAAAATGCCTTTAGTGCATGATCTGAGGATTTTTTTCATTTTTGGAAAATGCATCTAACACTTGTCTACGTTTTGTTTTTAACTTTTTTTCACTTTTTTTTGAAAAAATCCCTTAAGACTTTTATAGAATTTTTCATTTTTTTATTGCAAGTTAAGGCATGTCATGATCTCGCTCAGTTTAGAACAAATCAAAAATCAAAACATGTTCGGAATTTAACTTCGAGTATCGCTTTTGGACCATTTCAAAGGAGACCATTTTTTTTTTATATTTTCGTTCAACGCGAATGTCATCAATAATGCATCGAATTTGTGTTCTCATGATTATTTTGAAAAATATTTTTGTGAAAGATAATTTTCTACCCAAGCATCATTTCAGACGTCTTAATCAAGCTTCTATTTTGCGCCACAAGCTTTGGAATTTCGTTTCACCTTGTGGGAAAAAATGATTTGTTGAGACGGAAATATATCTTTTATTGCATTTTTTATTTGAGAGATTCTTCGTCATTCTCATCTTGAGAGAGCTCTTATTGTACTATTGGTACTATCTAGTAGAATCGGTACACTTGTGTTGCTTTTAGGCACATCAAAACGTGAGTATAAATAACACCGAGTGGTGATTTCAATTTCTTATTCACTTTGAGTATTATTAAATATTTTAATTTTGTTTTGTATCGACAAAGTATATCTGATATAATCAATATACATATTCTCTTACTTTTAGCAGTACGAGAGTCTAAGTGAGCACTATGTGGTGATTTCAAAATCTCAACCATAAGGAAGTTTTTTTTTTCTTTCTTATTTTAGTAATATGGCTATACACTTGTGTTATTGCTAAAGACAAGAGTTTAAATGAACACTCATTGTTTATTTCAATGCATCAACCTTAATACTAATTTGGCTCATTTATTATTATTTTTTTCAAGCCTAGAGTTTTGTGTCATCTCCCATTTCTTGAAATATTTTTTCTTTTCTTTTAGGAAGCAGAACAAATTTTCTTTATTCACGCAGTTAAAGCTTAAACTTTGATTTATTTTCCACCAGGTTCCCTTTTACTTTTTTTAGAATTAATCACGAGTACACAAAAGGATGCAGTCATATATCCTTTGCTCGAACTATTGAGGAAATTATCAAGATCCTTTGGAAACGATAGTCAAAGGGACACTCTCATCTCAACTCGTACTTACTTATAATATTAGTTTTTATTTTTTTCCTTTAATTCTTTTTTAGAGAGGGATCTTGGCGACATTTTTTTACATTATGTTTTTTTTTGTAAAATAAATGTTTACAATCGGGCATCGAGACAAGGTTGTCTACGTATCCTCTTGGTAGAGGAATCATATCGAAACCCAGTTAATGGTGCAAATGTATCATTTTACTTTAGAAATGCCCCTAATGCGAACTAAGGTTTTATTATTTATTTATTTTTCTTCAAATATTTCATTTTTTGGAATGCCCATTGTGTGAACTATAATTTTTTAATGGTTTATAATGCGCTACTTGTTGTAAATGGTTTACGATTCATGATCATTACCCCCTTTTTTATTTTAAAATGGCTTACAACACATTATCGAGGATATACGTCTTACATTGCATCTTTTTTCTTTTCATTTTTTCTTATTTTTTGTTTGGATGATTTAGAATGCGCTATCAGTGATAGTCGTCTTACATCACATCTCTTTTTTTCTTTTATATTTTTTTGGATGACTTAGAATGCATTATCGGGGATAAACGTCTTACATAAAATCGTTTATTTATTTGTTCTTTATTTTTTAGTTTAGAGATTGTATTCATATTTTCCGAAGAATGCCCATAGTCTTAACATAAAGAATTGTTTTTTAATCAAAGATGTCGTCTTATTTGTTTTTTTATAAATAGAAATGACGATTATGACTGGGTCTTGTGAATAGGTTGCCTACATCTCTTTTGACAAAGAATTACGTCATTGGCGTAGTTCGTGGTCATTGGAATCTTCTTTTTCATTTTATTTGTGTTTTCATTTTTTCATTTATTTTTATTTTGAAGATACCCTAGTATATGAACTATGATGTTATTTATTAGAAAACGTATTAGCATGAAAACTATAGTTTTATTACCGTTTATTATTTTAATGATTCTTTTTTTTCTTTTTTCTTTTTAGTTTTTTTTCATTCATCATTTTTTTAGTGCCCTTAGTGTAAGAGCTAGAGTTTCATTTTATTGATGTTGTTATCATCATTTATATTTTTTTATTTTTTATGCCCACATTTTCAATGCAAATAATGTTAATGCGTGTATATGCAAATGCAATCCTACGAAGGGTTAATTGTCTCCAAATTCTTCATCTAAGGCTTTTTAGACTTCCAAGTGCACCATCAATTAAATATGGGAATGAATCTTGCACTTAGGTTTTTCAGGAGATCCTTCATATTCTATTGTGATTTACTTTACTAGCTTGAGTAGACGTTGGAATTCTTCTTCCATGAGTATCATCCTTGAGTTTGAGTTGTATGCGTGGTATTGGGACTTAGAGTCATTGTTTATGATCAAGAGATTCTATCCTAATTTGAATACCAATAAATGAGCACATGTATTGTCGACTTCAGATCCAAGTCTAGCCTCGTCACATGCACGAGTCACTTTGAGATGTCGTATGAATAGCTCATTAGATCCTCGTCAAACTATAATAGGCCTCACACTAATGGAGTGCATCATCTCTCAGTTTTTATACTGAATTAGTATTTCTCACATGCTTGCTTATCCGTAATGCATCGCTCCATTTACATGATTGACTACTCTAGTCTTCCATTTTGTTCGAATATAATAAAAAATTCTTCAAAAGGATTTAACGAGGCTGCTTCAAGTTTGTTGAGTGTACCAAATGTATAAGACATTTGAGGAGTTAAGCTCATTCTTGTTATTATTATTTAATTTTTAGTCGAGCTCTTAAGATCTGAAGTTGTGGGTCATGATCAAGAGATCATGTCATTTATTGAAAATTGATGAATGGTCATGACCACCATAGATCACGTGTTCGTCCTTAATATCTTCTCATACTTGAGTTGCTTCGAGATGTCATCGTTTACATATGGTAGCATATCAAAGCTCCACCAAACTATAATAGGCATCCCATCAATAGAGTGCATCATCTCTAGATTTTTGTATTGAGTTAGAATTTTTCGCATTCTTGTATATCCATAAAGCATTTCTCCATTACACATGGTTATCTTTTTTAGTTACTCCTTTTGTTTGAATGCATTCAATGATTCTTCTAAATGATAAAATGGTCTTACATCCATCATGTTGAGTACACCAATGTATATGACTTTGAGTAACGATTTTCATTCTTGTCCTTACATTTCTCAAAAATGTAAGGATTGAGAAATGTCTTAGTCTAAATGACATAATCATCCTTGTCTCGAAATAAGAGAGAGTCAAAATGTAATGAGCTCGTCTTATAGAGTGATGACCCTTCAATGCCTATATACAATGCAAATATTGTGCATGTGAAACATAATCAACGATGCGACTTTTGTGATGATTTCAATAAATGGATCTCGTTTTGGTTCCTAATGAAGAACATGTAGATCTAGAAAGTCGGTTAAGAAGAGAAGTCATGTCAATCATATGACAACCTGTGTCGGCATTTATGCATGTACATGTCTTAAGGGGTCTTAGGAACACACTTTCCAACTAGTCATTTTTATTCAAAATAAAAGTATCAAATGTGGGGGGTTAATAGTAAACAAGATAAACCGTCACAAGTATTCAACCATCGTCCTCATCTTACAAATGCACACAATGATTTGCAAAGTATAAGAAAGAGTTTACGTTCAATGGATAGAAGAAAATCGAGTCTTCTTCGAACTCCTCGTTTTCTCGTCATTTGGTATTTCGTCTTCTTCGTTTACTTTGGCATGCCTCTTGTAGAAACTTAACCATAAATATTAGATATCTATTGTTGACCGTCATCGTCTTCATGTCGATCCACTTAGAATATGAGGCATATTAATTGTGGTTGATCATAACCTGCATGGCTAATGAATCGTCCTCGGAAGATGGAATCTCGTCTAGCTTGCACATCTTGTGGTGAAGCCCACAACACTTGCGATGGGTGGTCTGAATGGTTAGCATTGTGGCATCGATCATAGACCTACCTACAAAATAAACACTAAAGACAAGCAAATGTGATATCGTTTTTTAAATGCCATAATGTACTCGTGAGCTCCTATCTAACTATATGCATACATATTTACATAAGTGTAGTAGACACATAAAGGCTTCTAACGTTGTTCTATCGATCAGAACGACAATCGACGAGTCGTGAGAGTAGTATCCGATTTTTGTGAATTAGTGAAATCATAAGAGAGAGTTAGATACCTGACATATCAAGTGAAGTCGTCAATATAAGAGAACATACACTTAATTGAGAATTTCTCCCCACCCTTGCTTTTTAGTGCTACCTTTAAAAGGCAAACACACTAAAAATGTGGAAGAAATGATCAATCCTAGGACCTAAGTCAAACTCACGGAATATCACTCAACCATCTAGAACATATCGTCATTCCTCATTGACTAATCTTTGTACATAATACCATAGGTGTATAGATGACGTCGCACAACGCACATCGTGTATAACCTAAAAAGGTGATATACCCAAGATTATAATCAATACACGTAGAAAAGCGAAGTTGGGTGATGTACCCTTTTTCGCCTTTATTTATTATTTTTGTCTTTTGAATTTTTTTACTCTTTAGATTTTTTTTATTACAGGTGTAAAATATTATTCTTAAAATGGACAAAAATTTATTTCAAGTTAAGCATTGACTACTCCCCATTAGAGAAGTTAAAAAAGTTCTAACACCAAAAATCAACCCTTGACGAGAAGGGGTTTTCGTTACTCGATAGTCGTGCCCCATAATTCACATTCCTCTCAAGTGAGACAAGGAACTAAAATTGCAGACTAGACTAGTTTTGATTTTTTTTAAAGTCGCCACCTAATTTATTATTCGAGAAATTAAGAAAGATATTTTGTGTGTTCAACCGCATTTTAAAAATTATGTTCTTTATTCGGTGTTTAGTTACACATGAGAAAGGGCTCTCACATTGTGTATAAGTTATTTGAAGTTTCGAAATACGATTGTTCACTTTCTGGGTGCGAAAAATACATGGACAACTCATGAGACGATGGACAGCTGTCCCACTCGTCTGAAGATGAGGCGTCTAAAGATGTACGTAGTTAGATATCGTCTATGTTATATGCATATCTTACGTCTAAATCGGATAGACGTTTGTTCGGAAGGCGTCTGATTACGCACGTCTATAGATGCTTTAGACGACCGTTCGAACGTCGTCTGATCACGCATGTCTACGGACTTATCAGACATCTTCTTCACGTATAGACATCTAACCAAGCTTACTTTGCAAGTTGCTTAAGCAAAAATTCGTCTAAGTACATGGTATTCGTCTAAGTACATCACTTCTAATCTGTTAGCAAAAATTCGTCTAAGTTGCTTAAGCTTACTGTAGTCACTTCTAATCTGTTATATGTTTAATGGGTTTAACATGAGGAGTAGCTTTGGGATTAACTACAGTACGAGATATAAATGGAGACTGATTCAGGATTTGTGTGCAAGGTGAATCAATTTATATCTCAATGGAGTTTAGAATCATTGTTGGTATATTAGTCGCATTTTGTGTTGATGTTGACTTGGGGAGTGACATTGGAAAAATCGTTTCATTGAAAGTAACATGTCAAGATATGAAGATCTAACATATTGGAATATGTAAATATTTGTATCATTTGTGAGAAGAGCTATATATAACCAAGAAATAAATATTGAATCGATCTAAACTCTAGTTTGTGTTTATTATATGGTCATGTAAGAGGGTAACATGCACAATCGAAAGTTTTTAATGAGGTATAGTCGGGTAGTTTATTGAATTAAATTTCAAATGACGATTTACGCTCCAATATTAGTGTTGGTAGCATGTTGATTAAATATGTAGCAGTAAGAAAAGTATCAACCCAATATGTGTGGGGATAACATTGAATGAGCAAGTAATGTTAGACTTATTTCAGTTAGATGACGAATTTTTCTTTCAGCAATTTTATTTTGTTCACTAGTATGTGGGCAAGAGAGTTGGTATTGTATACCATGAAGATCTGTAATTGAGTTAAGATTGTAATTTTCTCCTCCCTAGTTTGTTTGTAAAATTTTAATATTTTTATTAAATTGATTTTCAACTAAATTCTTGAATTTAGTAAAAACATTCAAGACGTTTGATTTTCGTGTAAGCAGATATAACCAAGTAAATCGACTAAAATCATCCACAAATAGAATAAAATATCGATAACCATCTAAAAAATAATTGGGGTGGGTTCCTAAACATCAGAATGTATTAAATCAAAAGAAGCATGAGTTTGTGAATAAAAAACTAGAAATTGAAGTTTGTGAGCTTTTTTAATGTTACACGATTCAAAAAATGAGAGATAATTTTTTTCTAATACCGATAGTTTTAAATGAGAAATGATAAAAGATGTTTTTGCTAAAGTGGGATGACCTAAACGATGATGTCATGTATTAATATTTGAGCGTGTTGAAATTAAAGCCTCGTGATATTTTACATTGTTAGGTAAATTATCAAGACAATATATACCTTATTTATGTGATCCTCTTTGAAATTCAACCTTCGAAATCTAGTCCTTCAGAACACAAAAGGTGTGATGAAATTCAAAAAAGACATTGTTATCGGTTGAAAAACGGGTTACACTCAGTAATTTGTTTGAAATATTTGGTACGTGAAAAATATTTCGAATATGTAATGGTCTTTGCATGCTCGGAATAGTTGATTTTCTAATATTAGCTATAAAGATACCCATTATGTTACCTACTTTAATATCATTGACACTTGTATAAAGAGTGTGAGTTTGAAATTTTCCCAAATCTGATGTAATGTGATCATATGCACCAGAGTTGGGGTACCATGTTGGATCTGACATAGTAGCATGAGAGGTCATCATAGCTTTTGGAGGGGATTTCCCTTCCTTTCTTTGCCAACACTTTCCCAGACTAAACCTTTAAAGCCCCTAGGCTGGATGGTTTTCATCCTCGCTTGATGCCCATTTTTATTACAAATCTGACAAATAATATGTGCTCGACAATTGACGGTAGTATGTCTTAATTTGTTGTAGGTGATAAATTAAAGTGATTTTTGTTATTGCGATTTGCGTTTGGAGAAACTTTGTTTGAAGAATGTTCATCGTTGTTAGAATAATATGATGAATATGAACTTTAAGAATTACGACCTTCATTACGGCGATTGTTCTGATTTCCTTGTCGATTTCTTTTATATGTGATGTTAGCAGTTCTTCTATTGGGCGTGAAAAAAAGACGTTACTCATGCGTAAAAAGAAGTCCCGTGAGTTTGTTGACGCTTACAGATTCTCAATTTGTGGAGACCGCAACAACGATTGATTC
This sequence comes from Impatiens glandulifera, assembly GCF_907164915.1. Classification (NCBI taxonomy): domain Eukaryota; kingdom Viridiplantae; phylum Streptophyta; class Magnoliopsida; order Ericales; family Balsaminaceae; genus Impatiens; species Impatiens glandulifera. Next base: position 47,827 of record NW_025919018.1, read on the forward strand.
AAATTCTGATCCCAAGCCTCCAAGAATATTAAGAACAAGATCAAGATCCATAACTTTATGGTCAGCCGTAGCCAATGCGTAAGCTGTCGATTTCATCTTCTCATGTATACTTGAACACTTTAGTTACCTTTTCTAAAAGTTTGAATTTGAAGTCTCAATTGCATTAATCGAGTTGTAGTTTGACTAGAAAAAATTTCTTCTAGAGCTTGCCAAAGTCATTTTTCGTATCATTAGCATATGCGGTGACTTGTGAGAAACAATTTTCTGTAAAGTTGAGATTAACCAACCTAGAACTTTTGAATCTTAAATCTCTCATTCTTTAAATTTCGGATTCTTGATTGATTTTGTTATCCCATTTTTTCCAGTGATCCTAATTATCGTTGGTGGAGGATTTTCTTCACCATTAATATGTTGTATTAGACCACATCCTTTGATGAGAGGAATAGCTTGAAATTTCCATAAAATATAATTATGTTGATAACCTCAAAGTAATTGATGAAAACATGTTGTGATTTGTATCCCCCATTGATCTTTAGCATTGATGTAGGAGTTATCATTGTATTTGATACTAAGAAAGAATTGAAAAGAATAATGAGATTCTATCCTCTTGATTATAATTATTGAAAAGACTTTGTTTTTCATTAATTGATCATAATAATTTGTTGACCATATATATACATCTATATATTTAATTAACATAAAAGGATAAGATAAAAGGATAAGGGAAACAAACTAAAACTAATGATGAGATAAAATTAGTTCACTTGCTTCACTTAATTAGTCACTTTGCTTCACTTAATAAGTTGAAGATACAACAATTTTAATTTCTTTAACATTGGTTACTGTATTATTAAGAATTTTTTATTTTTATATTAATAAATATTTGTTCATATGTTGATAATTATTTATTCCCAAATAATTCTAGGGTTAAGAACATAACCCTAATGATTCATTGTATCATTAGTCCCCCTTTCAACATTTATTCAACCACAAACTACACAATTAAAAAAAGAAGTCGACTTATTTCCAACTAACCCAAGTTTTGTAAATTCAAATTCCATCCAAGATTCATCATCCTATGCAGACAATAAACGAAGGTTCAACTGAAACTCCCAAGCATCGGATGACTATTCGAACCATATAAATTGCCAAAAAAAATTCATAGACTATCAAGTGGTCTTCAAACCACACAAACTGTCTCAAAAGATTTCTCAATTACAGCCATAAGAACAATTACAAAACTCTACATCAGGTGGTTCTTCAAACCATAATAATTACTTACATTTCATCCATATTTTATGTCATAAAATTCTCTGAAAGAAAGATTCGACATCGTGTGGTTTCTCAAACCACAAAAACTGGATGCAATTTGGACTCGGCGCTAAGTATGTTTGGGAAATGGGATCAAACTTCAACATTTTATCTTCAAGATGCAAAACATCTTCAAATATTCCTTCAAATTCATATTCTCCCAAGTCAACCCGAAAATGATCATCATTTTCAATGTAGGTTGCCTTCGTATTCTCTCGGTCATCATACACTAGGGAGATTTGAAAATAAATAAACAAAGAACTTGACTCATAGTAAATGTTTTCATTTAGATCGAGATTGTCGTGTTTTTTATCATTAATATGTAGGGTCTCCACTTCTTTTCCATAACAAAAGTCATCGAGAGTAGGCGGGTCATCAACTTGAGAACAATCGTCATCAAAAGGAGTTTCGTCTTTGTTTGGAGCCAAATGTGTTAATGAGGAAGGTGTTGATTGTGAATGTGTCAATGGAAAATGTGTCGATTGTCCCCCATTTTATACATGTTGCTCGTCATCTTCCAATACCTCTTCAGATTCGAATATCAATTTTTGACGATCCGTTTTCCCACTTTTGTCTTGTTATTTCATTATAGGCATTTTATTTCTGCCTTCTTATTTCATCAGCGATCCTCCATGATTTTAACAAGTCGATTATTTGTCGACATTATTCAGCGATTAACTCCCATGGTTCTGGTTGCACTTTCTTTTGTATATGTCATGGATCGTCCATTGCGTATGACCCAAACTCACGTCATAATAGTTGTTTCAACTCTCTCCAAGTCGAACTGAGAGTTTTCATGATCACATGTTCCCTAAGTCATCGTAGTGCATTTTCCCTCATGTAAGTTGTCGCGAGATGCACCTCGTCTTTTTCAAGCGTATCGTTAACCCAAAAAAATATTTCTACCTCATAAATCCAGTCTTCAACATCTTCGACATTTTCTCCAAAAAATTTGGAAAAAATCATTTTAATAACTCACCACTCTTCATTCATTCATTCATATGTTTGACTGCGGTTACAAATTCAATTTAACTCCATGTCGATACGTGTATCAACCATATTGTCAAGAACGTCATTCTGATACAAATGATATACCTTAAATTATAATTATGTATATATGTCTTGAAATTACATAAACAAGAGAACTAAAATTAAGAACGAAGATAATATAAGAGTACTATTGAATTGAAAAAGGAGAAATAATGCTCTACTATCTATATCTATTGGTGAATACATAAGTATCAAAATTAACCATATGCCTCAATAAAGAAAATATATAAAAATTAAAAAGAAAATTGAAAAGAAAATTAAAATAATAATATACTTAATAAATATAAATAGAATTAAAAAATATATTAATATATAAAAAGGTGATAAATAATAATAAAATTAATATTTTGTTTAAATATGTTGATATAATTATATAAATTATAAAATAATTAATATATATATAATTATTTATTATAAAAGTGTAAAATAGAGTTAAAAAGATAAATAACTTATTATATTTTATTTTTTTAAGTTTGATAATTAATTACATATTATATATATTATTAAATGAGAAAAAATAATTAAAGAAAACACATTTGATATAACGTATACCAATACTCAATACTCGTTAACTTTACTATTGAATTTATGATAAAAATCTGACTCCAGTATTTGTCTATAAGTATTCCAATTAACTATCATTTTGTCTCAATCTGACAATTCAATAATTTATATTTAAGTATATTAAAGAAAAAATATAAAAGTTATAAAAAATTAAATTTAGAACAAAGTTAAAATAATAATATACCTAATAAGTATGGAAAGAATTAAAAAATATTAATATGAAAAAGTAAAAATAATAATAATAAATTATTTATTTTTATTTAAATATGTTCTTATATATAATATATAATTATATAAATTATAAAATAATTAATACAAATAAAATTATATATATAATTATTTATTAAAAAATATAAAATAAAGTTAAAAAGATAAATAACTTTTCGTATACTATTTTATAAATTTGATAATTAATTATGCATTATTATTTTTTAATAAATATATTTTTTATAAAGTTTTTTCTATATAATTATTTATTAAAAAATATAAAATAGAATTAAAGCTTTTTGATTAAGTAAGAAAAAATATTAAAGTAAAGACATTTTATATATCAAATACCTACTGACTTACAATTTAGTTTATGAAAAAATTCAACAGTATCCATAGTATCCATATTAAAAAGTATTCATTTTTACTCACATAAATATTCAAACTAAACATATATCTGATTTGTAATTTCAGTCATTTAGATTTAAGCATAATTTTTATTATATATAATTATTTATTAAAAATATATAAAATAAAGCTAAAAAGATAAATGACTTTTTATATATTATTTTGTAAGTTCGATAATTAATACGTATTTATTAATTTTTAATATATATATATATATTAAACAAAAATAATAATTCAAAAAAAACATTTGGTATAACTTGTAATAATACACATGTAAATTTGTGTTTGAGTTTATGATAATCAAATGTACATTTTATCTCATATAAATATTTAAATTAAAACAATATTATATATATATATATATTCTTTAAAAAAATATCAAATTTAAAAAAAAAAAATAGTATACCTAATGTATATAGTTAATTTATTTTTGTTTAATTATGTTGTTACCTATAATATATAATTATATAGATTATAAAATATATTTTCAAACTAATTACAGTTTTCACATGATAATTCACCCAATAATTTTAACCATTTAGATTTAAGTATTATATATATATAATGGAAAGCCATTCTCACCCAAAATGGAAAAGAATGATAGAAAAGTAACCACTAAGAATATACTCCATTTACATTTGTTCTTGAATTTAATTATCATTTTATTTTATGAATTTAATAACATTTTTTTTTTAAATAAAAGAGAACTAACCTAACACTACCGTCATTAATTACATGTGTTTTTTATTTATAAAATTATTATATTTAATTAATTCGAACTGCAAAATAATTAGAAGTTCTTTTTTACATACCTAACAATTTATACGCCCGAGTATATAAGGAAATGAAACTCGATATAATTTTTTTTTTAATTTAACAAATATTAATTGACGATTATTTTAAAAAAATATTTTAGTATTTTAATTAATAAATTGATTAAGATTATTAATGAAAAATATAATAAAATAATGTTTGATTATAATTTAATAAATATTTTTATTAAATATATATACAAAACTTATATAAAAGAAAACAAGTGGATCAATAATACAATAAAGTAAAATTACAACTTTGAAAAAAAATAATACAGTTCCGACCAGTGCCGACAGCAATCCTTCCGTCTTCGGCCACCGCAAGTTTGAAATATAAAATAAATAAATAAATAAATAATCACACAATCAAACAGAAAGTGATCAAGGGGATCCTGGAAGCCTAAGAAAGCAGCTGAGCTATGGATCTTCTCTTTGATGTTTCATTTTTCTAATAATGTCATTTGATTATGTTCGGATAGGGGCGAGCAATCCATTTTGTCCGATCCGTATTAAATCCAAACTAAATTTATTCAATTCATAATCCAAACCGTTTTACTAATTAATACGGATCGGATATGGATTGGATTGAAAATAGTTTGGATAATCCAAATTAAATAATATTTATATATATCAACTTGAAATTAGTCAATAATTTTTTTTTAATTTTTTTAAAAATTTTTTTTAATTTTAAAAAAAAAAAATCAATTTTTTTTTAAAAAAAAATCGAATTTTTTATTATTATTAAATTTGAATTTAAAAAAAATAAAAAAATAAAAAAAAAATATCGTTGTGAAATAAGTAAAATATATATTATATTGAGATAAAATTTAAT